>NW_017259187.1:297316-310257 GCF_001594045.1 Atta colombica
CTTTCGGAAGTCTCGACCACGTAATCAAAATTTATCGCGCCGTCGCTAGCTACTTGCTTAAATCTTAACAAAGGACGATGGGGTTTTGGATGGCGTTCTCCTCGCAGAACTTCCTCTTACTATCGGGAATACTAACGAGGTTAGCGCAGGTTCGCTATCTTCGTTTCATTCGTATTGTCGCATGTGGGGAAGAGAAGAGAACGCAAAAAAAGAAAGGAAAAAAAAAAGAAGAAATCACGATTGAAGCGTAAACCAGCGTTTGTGCTGAAAAAAATCGTCGCTGAAATTTGCCGCGCAAAAATATATCTCTGTCGTTCGGAAACATTGAATACTCACAGTAGATGGCCGCCCCCGAGAGTATCGGGGGATGAAATATGATTACTGGATTTGTCAAAAACAGCTGTGCCATGGACATTTGTTGGCCTGGCGTGAAATTAAACTCCACGAAATTGTAACGATTGGAATTATTTGAAAAGGATGATCTTACGTCGTTTTATTTTCTGATGGCACGTTCAAAAATAGTTTATCATAACAATATAAATTATAGAAACGTTATGTTATAGATCTTCTCGTATGTTTTCATTATGATGAAAAAAGAAGATATTAGCATAAATATTTTGGAAAAAAATATGGAATAACTCTTTCTTTAATGAAAACGTAATTTGAGAACGTCAGTAATACTTTAACTTGACAATTGAAATGTAGAGATAACTTAAACTCAAAATTAAATGTTTTGTTAAATTAATTGACGTTTTTTGCAATCATCCATTTCAGGACTTGACTTTATTTGTAGTTTCATTTATTTTTGCTCTTTTTTTCCCCTCATTTTAGAAATAAAAACTCAGTGATAATACTTGCTGTAACGTGTTAACACCTAGACATCTCTTATTTTGCATGAAATTATACAGGAGCGTCATTCAGTGTCGCGCGGCAATTTTTTGCCGGACGGAGCGTCAACAAATGGCACTATCGCCAGACAACCACGCTCCGAAAAGGAACAGGGGTATGTCCATTTGTAAAGTCCGGTCGACTCATAAATCCGTGCGGCTTTGATTCGCAGGACTGTAAAGGGGGCAGTGGGCCGAGACTGGGAAGCGAGGAAACGTTCGCTCGGTTGTGGACGAGGTGGTGGAAAAAGGGGAGGAGAAGGTGGGAGGCAAAGAAACGAAGGTGACGCAGGTTGCATGCGGGTGGTCCCCTGCGGCATAGGTAGATCGCAGGTACGTCACGCGTTTTTACTCTGTTCGTAGGATACCTTCTTTACTAGCTTGCTTGTGGCTGTCGGCGTATAAGACGCTGCGGAATTCGCGTCGCGAGCAGCAGGAACGGACATGAGGGAAAAATCATTAAGCGCACGGTAGCGCTGAGATATTATCGCTTTGAGGGACGGTGAACGTTTTCATTGCAAAAACACTTCCTCTCCGCATTTTTCATTTCCTTAGATAAATCTTTATTATTTCACGCGTATTTACGCGATTACTTTATAGGAGATATGTCACATCTTAAAATAGTTTATTGTCCAATGTTATTTTTCAACATTGCATGCAAAATGGTTTCTTTTATTTCTTTTCTTCACGTATTCGTTTTAATAATACTCTTTGCATTGATTTTTTATGACTATTATATTTTGTGTATACTTTTTTCTGGTAATAAACTGCTAATTTGTTTAGATAGATTATATATATATATATACACATACACATATGCACACACACACACACACACACACACACACACACACACACACACACACACACACACACACACACACACACACACACACACACACACACACATATATATATAAATTCAAAAGTTTCTAAAATAATAGAAATTTTTTAATAAAACACTGCGAGCGTTGCGAGATCTCACTTATTTTCACTTGCGAGCGGAACAATATGTCAGCTTATTGCAGCGTGGCGATCTTCTTTTTAGCTCTTTCGACGCAATCAAGTTGCGCGTCGGTAACCTAGAAAGAGAGAGAGAGATTCCAGTTAAGATTTCATCCGTTCTCTCTTGCTTTTTCCTTGTTCAGTGGAGCACTGGATCCACCTACGCCTCGTGTCTGAGTCACGACGGCGTCGTTCTGGGAACGTCATTTCTGCACTAGTGGTATTAAGCGGGCGTAAACGGTTTTTGTCAGGCGGATCGCGTCGTGGCTGTCATTCCTCAAATCGGAGAAAGCAGTTCGCCGAGACTTCCCAGAGAGTGCAATGGCGAGTTCTGGTTTGCGTTTCGGCCTCCGTGATCGCGCCTTCGTCGCGCGTCGGTTCCTCGACGTGCCCTTTTTCTTACGTCTCTCGATTATCCCTATCTTTTTCCAGCTGCGAGGCGTCACGCTTCCGTAACAGCGACGACATTGATTGCACTTTGTTCCACCGGCGAATCTGCGTCCGATCTCACGCGCTCTCGTCAACAAATTAATTCGCTTATCGTGTTAATTTACGTCGAGTAAAGTGATGGTTGTTTGCTTTGTGAATTTTGCCTCGTAGCCTCTTTGAAAACCACAGGATTGGATTTCTTAAATTTTTAGACGACACTTTTATGAATTTTTCTATGACAATTTGAAAACCACGAAAAGTGACCATTTCGCCTTTGTCGCTAGAATGCGGTATTGCCGAGCTCGAAGGCCGTCACGCATGTTTACTTTCTTGAACCACAGCTTGCTCCTTTTTCGGCTTTTCTCGTTTCCTGAAGCCACCGGGGACCCTAATCGTCATGGTTTTGAGGTATCTACAGCAGGCTGCCATTTGCTTCACTATGTACCGTTAGACGTTCTACAACATTTTCGATGGTAATCTCGTCAATGGATATCTTTAGTTAATTTTCTGTTAGTAGTAATCATTTCTTTCCAAGCCTGTAAATTTTTAAAAAGTATTATTGCTGTGCATATAAGATAATCAGTTTAATTTGACAAACGATTGTAACATCATGTAACTTTAATTTTTAGGAAGGTGCATTCTTTTTAAATCTTACAGCTTTTTCTTAAATAAGATTTATTATAATTTATTGTACTCCTTACCTCAAAATTGACTGTTTCAAAACCATTATAATGATTTCCCGTCCGCTATAATAATGTCAATATTAAAAAATGGAAAAATTTAAAGATTTCTTTGGGGTTTGCTAAATTCAAATTTGATATAAAGAAATTAGAAATTTAAAATGATAGTTTCAATATGGTAGCTTGGCAATGAAATAAATAAATTTTCATGAGAACTGTGAAATGTAATTTAAAAACCGAGAAATCGAAGACATTACACAAGCGAGATGCAGCGCGAATAAAATTTATTAGTATGTAAAGATGAGGCATAAGTTTCTGTTTATGAATATATATAATCACTGGCCATAGTTCTAGTATTAAGAGTCTGACAAAACAAATATTAACGATAGATAACAGCAAGCATAGAAATTATAATTTGAATAATAAATAATACTACTATATATAACGTGTGAAAAATTTATGTTTTAGTTATAATAAATAGACATATAAACTATTGATTTCTGTTTTGGTTCCAATTTTCGTATCTTTTATATTATATACAATTGAGAAAGAGGTACAATACACATCTCTGATTAAATTGAGTAATTATTAATTGGATGGATGTAATAGTAGAATATAATATTTTTAGAATTTATTTTTATTATTGTGAAAAAATAATCTTTATCAATATTTATTCTATGGAGCATATAAACAAATTAATTTAACGATATTTACAAACTTATAATGTGATATACATTGCCTGAAAAATATTTGGAGAATAATAATATTTGTATTTGATATACAATGCTTTTTTTCACATCATTCACGAATCTTTCTTCGCAATTGTTGCTGTAACATCATTATTTTATAAAATGATTCCTTTTTTAAATCAGACATGAAATGCGTGCAATGATAAATTTCATCCATTTCATCGTCTTTCAAAGATGCTTTCTATCGCTTTATGAACTGCTACCAACGACGTAGCGTAGTAGATTGTAACAGAATTCTCCGATGCTAAAATCGCCGGCATTGTGGTGATTTAATCGGTGATGGGGCTTTTACATACATTGTATAAATGTACTATGACTAACCTATTACTTGGCTTGTTGTTTTCAACGGAAACGAGCACGCGATTGTCTTGACGCAGAGTGTTTAACCGCCAAATCGATTTACTATCGGTGCATCAGTTGACGGTTACAATTAGATGTAAGAAAACGGCTAAATATTTTCTAGAACGTGAGTGATAGAACGTGAGTGTCTTATGATGTCTTTAAGACCGCGCTGCTTTTCTCGATATCGATTGAAATGTCAGACAATGACACAAAGAACACAAGGAAGTGGCGCTTCTTCATTTTTTTCTTTCTTATTGCGCCGTATTTCTTTTTTTTTCTTCCAACCCAGCGACTCTTGACTGCACAATTATGTTTGTCAAAATTATGATTGCAAAGATAGAGGAACAAAGCGACATTCTTAAAGAATTCTCTCTTGAAGCGAGCGTTCGGTGCGATCCTGCTTGAATTGCAGGAAAGGCGGAGTCACAGGTCATACGTCATAATTAAACAAAGTCCTGCGACAGGACCACCCAACCAGCAGGCCACCCCTATCCATTAGCCTCTATTAAATCAAAGCCGGCGACGGCAATAGTCGCATGAACGCGTTTATGAAATCAAAGTTTATGACCCGACACATTACTAAGAGGTGAATACTTGTTGTAGAATAATTCCGGAACATACACAGAAGCTATTTCCTTCTCACGCTCTGCGATCACTCATGCGTGCGATTATTTTAACACTTTCGCGTCAGTCGAAGGTTATCCAAGCGTTTGGGATCTATCACGCTTTTTAGTAGCACTCAGTGTTTAATTAGTTTTAAAAAAACTTACAGAGTAACAAAGAATGCTAGACAGGAGATAGAACACGTGTACAATGTTTCTATAAAATGTCACGTGCACAAGCTGTGTAGCACACGTCATCACATGCTTTTTAGAATATTTTTAAATAATCAATACAGTGATAACTCGTTGCCATTTTATTCAAAGAAGTTATTTAAAGAGAAGCTTCTCGTGAAATAAAATACATTGAAAAATCGCTCAATGAGCGACGATGAATCATCTCGGAGTGAATATATATAACTTACATTCTGTACTCTATTAAAACCTCTGTTTAATTAATCAATGAAAGTTTTAGTATGAGATAATTAATATTTATTATTAACGATACTTTTATCAATGGAGAAACGATTTGAATGAACGAATTGATTGAATGACTGCGCATCTGATGAAAAGAAACGGAGATCTATAAGTCTGCCGGGTCGGCGTAACGGTGTCACGGTGCACGAATTTCGAAACGATTTCCTCCTTTACAGATCTCGCCGACAATGATCCAGATGCATACGTGCATCTGACATTTCTTCGTTCGTACCAGCGCAGAGTTGGTAGAGGGTGGTTCATAGAAGGCGGCCCGTACGCCGAAGTATCCGGTTAAATTGGTCACGGACCGGAACACGTGTTAGCTGCTATCCCTGACGAATCGTTCTACGTTTTTCCCACAGAGAATCTTTCGGTATGGCGGCTCCTCGCTCCTCGCTCCTCGTTCACATCAACGCGGAAGCGCGTCGTGGATTCGCTAGCGTAAGGTATATATCTCTTCGCGTGCGTTCAGAATTAAACTGGGCAAATATCGTGGAACCGTGGCGCGTTGACTAAATATTTTGTAGAGGTAAAATCTTACGCCACTCCTTCTCTCTCGGAAGAGGGTCGAAAGGTTCCACTCGTGCTAACACGAGCGGCGACGGCACTCTTCAAGCGTCTCTTGTTTGCTCTTCGAATTTTTTGACAGTGAGTCGATTATCCGGTCTTCTCTCGTAAAGTCGGACTTTTCACGCCTGCCCAGCGTATCTCTTGGATAGTCGACGGCCGTGTGTGCTAAGATGTTTGCTCTTGCCCTCAGGTGGTTATCGATCGCGCCAGCATCGTGCCGATGACAAAATTCATTTGCGCTCAGCTCGACTCATTTCTTTTTCTCATTAGCGATATCGGTGATAAAGGATCGCCGTTAAGCACATCGAGGAAGAATATTACACTAAAGAGAGAGAGAAAGAGCTCCTGATGAACGTCATCTTGTAAGAGAGCTCGTCAGTTGATATCAGCGAAAACGTGGAAACGTGCCGCAGAATAAATTTTGGTGGAAGAATCGTTTTAAACGAACAATATTATCCAGATGCCATACGCTCTTTTATATCAGACGTTATGAAAAGCTGGCAGAAAATTAATAAAGTTTATGGTTTCAGAATTAGCAAAGAGAATAGTAAAAGAAACATTTACTCGATTATTAAATCAAATATAATCTCGTTGTTAAATCATGATTCCGAGTAAACATTATAAAAATAATTATATATTTTTTAAAGTGTGTAATTAAATTTCTGCACATGAAGATATAAATAAATCGTTTCTGTAATACGATGTTTTCTACTTATTTATTTTAAATTTTAAAACTTGACATTAAAAATTTTTATTTTTTCTATCTATTCGCTTAATTATTTCTGTAATCACATTTATATACGTGTCTAGATAGAGAAAGATTTTAGCATTTAACATGACTTTAACATAATTAGAGCTAATTTTGTACATATATTAGTATCACGCTAGAAATTAATTAATTTGAAACGAAGCGTGATAAATGAGGTTGCTTGGGAGATTTTCGAGATAAAAAAATGATAATTTTTGGCGTTCGGTTGCTCGAGCGCGCATCTAAGCATTTTGACGGATCGTCAATGAAATCAACAGCTGCGCTGCTTTTTGTCGACGGCGTGATTTCTCAGCGTTTGATATAAGGAATTGGCAATCGTCGAAGTCGACCGATCGAGACGGTCTACGATCCGCGACCGATGGACGATGATTCCGACATGGAATGAGCAGGCAAGAGAAAAGCCTTCATGGGAGATGCCCCGTGAGCGAGCGAGACGAAGGGATTAGACACGGACTGTAGGGGACTGCGCGCCACCCGGCTTTTCGGCTTGTCCTGGGATTCTACTCGAGTGGATACACCGACTGTCTCTGTCGACGGTCTTCTCAATAGATCTAATTCTGTAAGGCTGTAGTAACTCGAGCTTGGAAAAATGCGAAGTGCAAAGAAGCGCGCTCGATCCGCGAATGATAATTCTCTTCTTTTCACACGTACAGTTATTACAAAACATATGCAGAAAGATCTTTTCAATTTGTTAAATTTTTCAACACAAATCACAAGTACGCTGTAACTTGCAACGCATAGAATTGAAAGATTAAATAATAAAATTAAATAAGATAATAAAATAAATTATAAATTACAATTAATTAAACGAATGTTAAAACCAGCTAATAAATTTGACTTATTAGAAATGTTAATACATTTAACAAATATTTGAATTTAATGTTAATTTTAGTATTATAATAATTGTACCATTATATTTATTAAGGATATATACATTTTTAAAAAATTATTTCTCTCTTTTCGATTTTTTTTTAATATTATATTCTCTCTCGCAATGATCTAGTGTATATGATGGAAATGAAAAAACACGTGTCTCAGTCGGAGTGGTCTAGATACCATCCAGCTTTCGTTTCATTATCGGGTCAGGTTTTTCCAGAATGATTAAGGAAGTATTTCCTTCCGCGCGTGCTTTTCATGAGATTCGCTTTATTCCAGTGAGAAACACAGAACGAGCGGAATTCTCATGCGCTAGAACGTTAACTTTAATTCTTAACGGTTTAATTTTTCACTTTGCTTTAATTTAGCTCCAATCTCTGCTTACGCTCGCTGAAAAATATTGCGATAAAAAAAATTTTCATCTTTTTATAAGCGGAACAAATTGAATGTCATGATTCGTTTAAAATTGCGGACAATTCACGAATTTCCAACTCGCACGAAATCGAATCCCATCCTCTCTATGGAAAAAAATATCTAACAAGCCTGTATATGATTGTATACGAACGGCCATAGAAAAACGTTTTTTATCGTTTAGTACAATGCTCGATGTCGGATGTTGTTTTTTGAGAGTTGCGGGGGGTTTTTTTTTTTCATGAACGCTTGTCGCTAATATAATTTCAGATCAAAAGTAAAGTAGCGGTTTCAATATTCTATCGACCAATAATATCAGTGGTTTGAAATCAATGTTAAGGTTTTACGTTCAAAAAGATGACAATTGTATTTGAAACTTGAACTAAATATAAAAGTCAATATCGTGTATAATATTATATTCATCTAATCCATATTTAAAATCGAAATCCTGTTTTACCACATGTGCATTATCATTAAAACTTTAATCGAAGACCCGCAATGACCTATACTTCCCGTCACATATTTATTCATTTTATGCGATCAATATATTAATAAATTGCCGTTTCTTAATGATAATGTGCGCGCTGTTTAATACTTATTAATTGTCGACCATAAACCGCATAACTAGAATAATATGAAATATTATATAATATGAAATATTATATAATAAAACTTTATATTATATTTAAATATATATATATTTACAATATATGAAAATGTAAATTAAAAATATGAATTTATAATTATACTTTCATATATTATATTTATAATTGTATATATCTATCATTTTTCTAATGTTATTTTCAATAAAATTCTAAATTTTGACTCCACAAATATAATATAATATAGTACAGATATTGTATAATGATTAGAATGCATTACTTGAAGAAAAGTCTAAATTTTTAAACTTACGCTAATTTGGCTCAGAAATGAGAACTTCAAATATAATCAATAATGTGAAAAAAGATCCGTATTTGAATTCTAGAAATGAAATTTGTTGCGTTCTAAGTAATTTAAAAAAATACCTATATATGTTGGTAATATTCCTTGAATAAGGCTGTCCTGCAATAATACAAGCTCGGAAATACGTTTCGCTACGTTCCACAATTCCGCTTCTCTCTCTCTCTCTCTCTCTCTCTCTCTCTCTCTCTCTCTCTCTCTCTCTCTCTCTCACACACTCTCACTCTATCTCTTCTACAGGAAAGAACGAGAGCTGTTGCATATTTACCCTCCGTTCGTGCCCTTATCCTTAGCCCTTAGCAAATGGACCATTTTATTCACAGACCATCCCGTCGGTCCTTCACCTTCGGTTCACCCTTTGCTCTCTTTGTCTTCTACAATTGATGTGATACTTCTCCGCGACGATTCCTTTCGAAGTATACTTGACTGGAATACGTCGTCCAAAGACGACAAGAGATCTTCTTTTTTTGCGAATTAAACGTCGCCGTCACGTTTCACTGTGCGATGCGAGTCTTTTTGCACGATGCTCTCAAAATTACACTTTAATTCAACATTCGTAGCACATTCAATTGCCTTGTGAACATTTCGTCGATTTTCTGGCATGTCACCATAATTTGGTTATCGATACGGCAAAGTAACATTAATGCAGTAAATAAATTGGGAAAGTGTCCATTATGTTGTTTTCGCAGATTGATTATATACAGGGTGATCTGTAAATGCACATATTAAACATATAATGTTTACAAACAATATCCATTGATATTATATTACAATAGTGTATATATTTTGAAGCACGTGTGGACACATTCGAACATTTTTTTTAATCTTTCATAACACGAAAACTAAGATATTCATACGACGTTTTTTTTTATTCTAGTGTGTAGATTTACTCCTTGAAATATTGACATGCATTTATGAATCACCCTGTGTATATATATCACAGCGAATAGCACAGCGATGCGTTGTGTACAATGCATTAGTTATCGCATGAGTATTGGCTAAATCATAGCCAGCGATTTCTAGAATTTATATCCGACGATCGGACATGATATTTGCACTTTTAATTAAACGTCATGTCTGATTTTTGGTGCGCTATTAGTTAGCTGCTCATAAATTTTCCAGTAAGTGAATGACACCTGCAAAGTAAAAATTGGTAAAAATTCGCTATTTTATTTTTTGTTTCTGCCGCTGTATATTTTAACGGCAGAAAATGCAATACGAACGCGCCATAATAATAAACCACTTGGAACACTCGGTTGATATCATTGCCTGTATAAATGTTGGGCGCTTGCGCCATTAGCATCCTTTATCTCTGACAACTAAATTCCTCAGGACGTTTATTGTCAGTGGTTATGGTTAACGCACTCGTATATGGGCAGTACGAGGTATCTTTTAAGCTAATACTAATTAAGCGTCGTCACTCATCTCTATTAAAACACCATATAGATACCCTACTTATGTTGTTACGTATATATATATATATATATATATATATGTATATATAATAACATATAATTTTAATTTTGTGGCATTATCACGTGGTTCATCCGGTTTTCGTTGCATCTAATCATCCAGTCTTACTGTCGAATACACACACACACACACCACACACACACACACACACACACACACACACGTTTAAAGAACAATTTATAACTAAAATACAATTTTTTATGTCATATAGCGTAACAATGATGATAAGCTGAAATTGATATTTGCAGATATAATGTATTGTAACTTAAATGTGTCTTTATTATATACTTAAAAACATATTAATTTACGCAGCCAGTTTTTATTACGTTTTTATAGTGTTTTTTATTGCTGACAGATGATTGATTTATGAAGTCATTTATATTTGTTGTTCGTTCGTTTATCCTTCAATATTGACTTTCCGCGTCACTTATTGTTTTCATTATAAAATAGATTTTTCTGAAAAATTGTTTATTCTATATCTTTGTGTTTTTTGTATTTGTGAATTCGAATTACACTTGTAATATTTTGTATACTAAAATAATACTACGAAAATTGCGCTGCATATATAAATTAATTCAAGTAATCGAAGGTTTAACGTAAGCAGATTATAATTAGTAAAAATCAACATCAGAAGATAATGTATTTCCACACATACAATTTTATTCGCACGTTTTGGAGAAAATCAGAAAATAATAGTATTTAAATCCGTTTTATACTTCATAAACGTTTTCATAAATGGTATCTTTTTGACATACATCGGTCTTAACACATTGAGGTTTGTTTCCAGCAGAAAGCTAATTTTTCTGAAAATGTAAATGCTTTTTTTAGTGAAAAATTTTTAATTACGATTCTTTTTGAAACTGTTTAATATTTCATCATGTGAGATAATCTATGGATTTTGTCATGCATAACAAGAGAACCCCAGTTGCCACGTCAGCACATTTGTGTTGTAATATTATCGATGCTATAAATAATTATAGAAAATTTCGAAGTTTGTCATGGAGCAATTCTGTGATATGAGATGCGCATTACGACACATGAGAAATGTTACGCCCCCTTCTCCGAAAACACGATATTGTACGATAAGATCCTCTTTTTGGCGGCTGTTGTACAATGTACTTCTTCGTCCCGTCAAGATTTGGAAGTGACGGAGTTGTGCCAGGCGCTTGATGGCCGTTGTGGTGCAATCAATCCAAATAAGGTAGATGTGCAAGGAACTGAGATAGAGATAGGGAGGAAGGGAGAGGGAGAGGGGGAAGGGGAAGAGGAGGGGAGGGAGGGGAAAAAAGAAAAAGAGCGAATGAAGGACGAGGGTCATAGAATGGACACTTAATACGGAATAACTCGTGATTTTGTAGCGTGATGCGACGATGACTGTCGAAAATCGGCATGGTCGGGAAGATCTCCCGGCGGTGTAATCGCCACAGAAATTGACACAGGTTCGCGGCATGGACGGGCTCGTTTATATTTTTTAATCAAAGCAGAGGGCTGTGCATTCGCGACATTATTTACTTTTTTTTTATTCGTTATCATCCATCGATGTTATTTAGCGTTGCATGTACCTTTAACGAGCAATGACTTTGACTCTCTCTCTCTCTCTCTCTCTCTCTCTCTCTCTCTCTCTCTCTCTCGCTGAATCTCGACGCGACCGCATGATAAATCATCAAATATTACCTATGCGAACAGTTCATAGCCGGCTGGGATATTGTGCTGCCAAAAAGTATCGCAAGAACGTAATAGACTTTCGAAACAAGAAGTCGATTTGCCGGCGATTGTCGCGTTGCCGTTGATGCCCGCGTAATTAATCTTAAAGTGTAGACCATACTTCTGCAAGAGTTCATTATTATTTCTGACGAATGATTTATTAATTTACGTGCAGATAATTACTATATGTATAAATGAAAAAGATCTGAATGATTTGGATTTATATTAGATGGGTGAGGTATTCACATAAATAGTCTTGTTTTTAATTTTATTATTGTTTATATTAAATCGGTTTGTATATATTATAGATATATATACACATATGTATATATATGTATGTATGTTCTTATTTTTTTTATTTTATCAGTTTCTGTGCTTCGGGAGCAATTCCCATTATTATCAAAGTATTCAATTTCGCGGAGATCGGAATATTTTCTTGTTGCTATATCAAGGAATACCTCGTGACAAAATCGCGGTCGTTAAAAAATTACTTATCGCGCTGCATCCGGTAAATTTATTGTAAAATTACACTAACTGTCAAGAAAGTCATTCCAAACGATAGGCCTGCACGGTCAGTGAGACAAT
The DNA here is from genome assembly GCF_001594045.1 of Atta colombica. NCBI lineage: Eukaryota > Metazoa > Arthropoda > Insecta > Hymenoptera > Formicidae > Atta > Atta colombica. The sequence goes on from NW_017259187.1 coordinate 309,833, forward strand.
TTGCTCGTTTTATCTCGGCCAACATTCCTTCTTTTTGATTCCGGAGCGAAGGGAAACTACTCACTTAAGATAGGGTATCTGCCTCATACATCCGAATCGACAACTTCTATCGCGACCGAACGCTACATTGGCTCGTCGTGAGCAAGCACGTCATCGTTCTAATTAATTCCAACGCCCCACGTTCGATTGATCAAGATATAGTGGATGGTGCAATTAGCGGCTCTTCCTTCGAGGGCTGATTGATGCACCGGCGCCTCCGCTTGTTCCATCGAGGAGATGCAAAAAAGGTGAAACCGGTAAGGCGCATACTGACTTGAACATTTTTGTGATGCCTAAAGCAGTCTTCCATTCAATCATAGTAATTTGCCATGTGGCAGAAATAGCAGTTATTTTGTGTGTGTATGTGTATATATATATATATATAT
>NW_017259187.1:310357-314749 GCF_001594045.1 Atta colombica
TATGTGTGTGTGTGTATGTGTGTGTGTGTGTATGTGTGGGTGTGTGTTTTTATAGATACATATTTTAGATTTTTATTATATATTATTTTAATTTATACATATATAACACTGTGACTACAACGACAATCTTTAAACATGCAAATTTCACAAAATCATTCTTGAAATTTTGTGAATTTTGAGCGAATTGCAAATTTTTGATTAACGTGATTGATTGTCACGAAAAATAATCATTTACATGACGAAAAAAGAAATTTATTGTTTTTCTACTTTACAATTAATAGTTACATTAAGCGAATATTTGCGCTCAAGGCAAATAGCAGAAGAAACTCGTTCACACGGAATACTGCTTAGTACACAAATCTTTTTGATAAACTGACAAGTGGCGGATCATATTCGTGCGTACTCAGATGAGGAGCGGCCCACACGTTAAGTCGCATACTAAAATGACTATAGAGAATTTCTGCGCACAAACCACACTCATGTGCACGAAAATGCTCGATTCAGCATATGAATACGTTCGTCAAAGAAATAAGAAGCTAAGAAGAGATATTTCTTAGTAAGAACGTACTAGTACTAGTACTTGAAAAGCATGATTTTATCTTGATAAGCATGGATTATACTGCAAGTTAATTTTTTAAATTGTTAAATCGTGAATTATTCGGTTTAATTCTAAAGATGATTTTTTTCGAAAAAAATTATAAACACGGTTTTAATTATACAAGCACATAAACATAAATAAAAAATATTCGTAATTATATATAAATTTAGTTTTATATAATGCTCTTCTCGCTAAAATAAATCATTTTAATAATAAATGGATAAACAAGAAGAAAAACCAACTTCGCTATATGAATTAAAATGCTAATAAATTGCGATAAACAATCGTCATATCAGATTATTATTAGTAATACTTGATTAAACTTAGGGCTAACTCAAGGCGTGACCTCAGCTGCATTCATGATCTGATAAAGATTTCCAAACCACGCTTCTCTGCTCTTAATGAACCCGTCTTATATGTTAATGAACGGCTTTAAAGCTTCAAACTGACTGTCAAAATGTTCAAGCAATTAGAGTGATTTAAAGCTTAATTTCTTGTTGCATTTTGTTCCATTCCTTAAATGTATCTTTATGCATTCTCTCATTTTTTTGTCGTTCCGATACGACCGTGTTGAAATCATGGATTTTTAGATCACGAACGAGAGAAAAGCGCATAAACATTGATCTCGTAACTCTTGGATCAACTACATTGCAATTGGAATTATTTTGGGTGTAGAGCAACACCAGCAATTTGTCGCAGGTGCGTCACAAGAGTTTCATTCGATGTACACGTGGCGTCTCTTAATTCGAGCTCGCGGCAACTAAAAACAGATCGTGGGACGTGATACGACGCTTATAAATAAAGCGAGAAAATTCTTTGGAAACGTGCAGATCCACTTTCTTTGTCAAGAGAACTCGAACTGAAATATTTTAGAACAACCAAGATGTAATTACGAAGAATCGCGCTACTGAAACATCTCTCTAAAAAAAAAATTCTTTACCTCTCGATAAATTTTATTGCAGTTAGCAGTAAATCCCCACCGGGATTCATAATAGAGCGCATTCTAATTTTGTTAAAACGAAACCTATATATCTTTACAAGACCGTAAGTCATCAAAAAGTGAAGTAACATTGTGAGAAGGACCCGTGATGTGGAGCATTAAATTATCGATCCACTTAGCGCGCCGCGTACTTTAATTATTAAACGCGTCTACACGCTCCACCGCAATTTCACTCGATATCAACGAATCATATCGTTATACCGTTTGCTGCCGCCGTTACCCAGGCAGCGTAGGTTGGCTGTTCGCCCGCCTGCCTGGTAAATGTAATTTGCCCGAGAGCATCCTAAAGTCGTAATGTCATTAGCCACGGTACGGCTCTTTTCTGGCATTCGTGGCCCACGGGCATTCAAATATTGAAACTGTGTGCTGTACGTGCGTAGCCCGCCCGTATACCCGTGTCTCCCGCTCTACGGTATTCTAATGACCGGCTGCATCGCATGCGTCTCTGATAACGTTACAGTATGCAGCAATAGGAACGCGGTACGCGCGAAACATGCGAGCTCGCACTCCGATTGTACTTTTTTTTTTTTAAAGAGGCAATTTGCAGTGGTTTCGATAGAGGAGTTCTAACTTACGTCGCCGAATCTCTGTTTAAGCGCGTGACTTGAAATGGTAATGCGAATCGGAAAGCCAGAAGAAATCTCGAACACTTTTTCCCAGCCGCGCACAGAAGTGATAATACTCGGGGACATTGTTAATATTTCTCACTGCCGAAATATATAAACTCTCGTAACGGAGGTTCACGCTGGTATTCCCAGGGGAATGAGGCGTCACCGCCGTTATCACGACCCCCGTGGAAAGATTCGTGCGGTCGGTGAACTACCGTGATAAAGGTGTTCCCGATGCTCGTGTGCGTACGCATTGTATTTAAAGGGTCAACGATGTTTAGTATACTTAAATTTAAGGCACCAAAAGTGAAAAGTCGAGAAGAATGCTTGATCAATTATCGCATTCGCCGTTCACTCACTCGATAATAACTTTTGATAAATGTCTTTATAAGTTGAGAAAGTTTTGAAGATATCATTTACATTTGCTACAACATAATTAAAAAATTGTCATTTTAGTTGCTTGCAGAAAAGAACATAATGAAAAAAAAAAAGAAAAACAAAACATTTTTAAGATATAGGTCATTAAATTTGGGAGAGGATTATTAATATTTCGGATAGAATGTGTTAAAAGTCCATATAGTGATGAATTATATTTCTGAGATAAATTTATTTTTGAAGAATATGTGTTAATTTACTCTGAATCAGTGGATAGTCACTAATTCAGTGGCATACGTAGCACTAATAATCAATGAAGTTCAACTAAAAAGGAAGAATATTTGAGCATTATATAAAATACTGACATGCAATTTGCACGTTAATTTCTATCTTCTAATACCGTATTCATTGAATTTAAGCATTAAAACAAGATTAGTTAGATTATATAAAAAAGATTAGCTAGGTTAGGGATCTCATATTTAATTTACTGATTACCAGTGACATATATGACGTTGATATCAGTGATTATCCACTAATTCAGATTTAGAAAGTAACATTAACTATAATCTAACTTTATCGTAAAGTGGCATCCCGTATTTAAGTACGAGATGTATCACATAAACAGTCTTGTTTCCAATTTTATTATTGAACATATTTTTATTTCTTTACAATCAGTTATTACACGAATCAGTTATTACAATCAGTTATTATACGAAATTAATATTATTTCATACTTAATGTTAGAAAATTTTATGATTTGGAACATTGCAATTAATTTTGTGGAAAATTTTTTTTAATTGTGTCTTTTAATTGTTGTAACAAAGCGTTATGAACTTTCATCATATTGTATTGTGTTAAACTGTAAACTAAATACCGCAAGTAGATTGTATTACAGCAATATCGATACCTATTATAACGTATATTTATTCGCGTCTAGTTTTAGTATTGAATTCATAATGGAATTGTACCTGCTTATGTATCTTGCAAGACTTGCAAAGAAATTATTTTCTTCTTCTTCTTTTTATTTTAGCTGCCTCGGACATCATAATCCAAATTGTATGACGTATGTGCCGCCGACCCTTAACGTTTTATTCTCATGTACATCATCATCGTCGCCGCACCGGCGGCGTTCCCGTTTTCTGTGCGATAGGAATTACGCGATAAATTATCCCGTGCCGTACTTATCTTTTCTTTCCCATTCTTTTTTTGTCTTTTTTTCGAATTACTGTCGTCGTTATTCAACTCGACCACAATCACAAATCTGAGAAATAATCAAAAAGTGCACCGACACGTATTTTAACCGGGACGCGGCGAAATCGCCTGCGACAAGAGAGAATTATTTCTTTTTTTTATAAATAAAATAAACCAAAGTTGAACGATGTCGTTAGTCGTGATATAAGCGGCACTGAACACAAATCCGTCGGACTAAAATAGGATATATCCGAGAATATAGAATATGTTGCCGCTCGCGTAACACTATCGACATATTATAATTGAATATCTTCGTAACACGCATGTACGATGTAGATTCGACTATTGTCGATGCGCCATCGATTGTGTTAAACTGCATTTATTGAAGATATCGATCAGCGAGCGATTACATAAATACACGATATACATTCCTTGATGTCATTATATGAAAATTCTTTTTTTATTTAATTTGTGGCAATATTAATCACGTGCAGAAGATTAAAAAGAAATAATGATATTTTTATTTATTTTTATTAATATTGGTATTTTATATTTAATACTAATTATATATATATATATGTATAAGTAATTATAAGTAATTGTGATATACTAAACATTTA
>NW_017259187.1:314849-328246 GCF_001594045.1 Atta colombica
TAAATATTTAGTTGGCAGTATTCAACTAAATATTTATTAAAATTGATTATATTTTTTTTCAATGTATTTTTTTTTTCAGATTAACATCACATCATCAGAATATTTTTGCAATATTATAATTGGAACGGGAACTTTATAGGATTGATTAAACGCGATAAATTTTTTTTTTTTATAAAACAAACGTGTTTATTTTTATGATTCTTTGCTGAAATGGAAAGTGGCAATTAATTTAATACGTATTTAACAGACTGTGAATATATAATGCGTGATTCGATGAGCGTATTTACAATAATACAATACAATTAGAATTATACAGTCCTAAACGCGCAATTATAATTAAGACGTATCCACGACCAGTAACGTTCCAGCAGCGCTGGTCTTCGGTGTGCTCGGAAATGTGCATGATTATATTTACAAAATTAGATACAATATTTACAGAGAGTTCACTTACGGACTAATAAGCGTTATGCGACCGTTACTTCATCAACAAACAGTCGTGAATCTTTAGGAACAAGCTCTCGCGAGACGTCTTTTCTTTCTGTCATTTAACACTTGATGATTCGTTATCCACTTCATCGCGAGTGATCGACGAACAAACGACAGGAATGGCAAAGAGGGATGCGCCTCGGGTTCCAAAGAAGTGTCAGATGCGCGAGGAACTTTATCTTAAGATTTCTTGAATCGGAATACGAAAGGAAAAATATATTCTCGTACTATTTATAATACATTTTAACCGTCTTATCGAAAATTATTACGAGTACTTGACAAAATTTTATACGCGTATATTTATAATAATTCGAAATCTACTACATGAAAATATGATTTCTTCGACATTTCGATGTCCATTTCGAAATCAAATGGATAAACGATTACGAAAGCAATATTCGTATGTATATGTATATATCACTTCACTTTTCTCGTGCAACGTTATTTCGCTCGAGCATCGGAAAAATATATATATAAATATTTACAATTAAGTTGTCAAACGCATAATACGGTTATAAAATACGCTTATAAAATAAAGTATCACCGATAAAAAATAAATGCATTCATTCAAGCGTATGTAAAATAAATATTTATAAAGAACACTTTGTATTCTCTCTTGTACATTTTCTCTAATACCGTTACAAATATTATTACAATTGTTCCGCGTGTGCTTTGATATGAATAATGTTAGAAATAAAAATTACCAATGCGATTTAATTAATATAAAATAATTGCATTATGTCATAACATCAGTTTCTGTACTACTATATTTAGCTGCCATTATAATCATTATTATTCCCCGTGTTTATCGTAAATATCCAAATATTAGCAAATTTACTGACAGTTATGACAATTAATGCAAATCGAAACAGGACGACTCTAAATCAAAGGACTCGTGTGTGAAAGGGATCACATGACAAAACATTTAAATTAGAGACCTATCCATCGTAATGAAACATTCCGTAAAATTCGCTCAGGTGCTTTTGATCGCGACCTAGTTTCAGATTTCGATGATTCATCATGATTTCGCGTGGCAAATAAATCAGTCAATGTAAAGACCCGCGAAAGAGATTCGCGAGAATTAGAGAGTGCGGATATACGTATATTATAGGTAAATTAATACCGATCCTTAATTATCTCACGCGACGTCTCGCTCGTTAAATCAAAGCGCAAAAAAATCTACATTCTCACCAATACCGCGTCACTATTTACAAGATCTATACGAAAGGAGAAGGGCCCTTAGAACTTTCGTTCCATGAGTTTCGAAACGGTAATATTTGGTCGTGATTTGGAAGAACATTGCGCAACATGAAAAAGAGATACCGAGAAGAGAACAAAGAATGACGATCACGCGCGTATCCTAAGTTTAGGAAAAAAGTCAAGCCATTAAATCTATCCATCGTTATACATTATGATAATAAGCACAAGGCATCAAATCGATTTCGTACGTATGTAATATTATGCGCGCGTGCTGCGAACGAATCATCTGCTCGCGGCCGAGTGGTTCATATCGCGGGGCGATCGACCCCAAGTGGAAGAGTTAAAGCGTCTCAGTCGAGGTGACGGTCGATACGTCGCGAGTACTGGGGAATACTGTACAAGTGTAGTCACAGTCGTTCTGAAGCGAAGGAATTTTTTTACATCTCGACGAGAAACGTCACGATACGACCGGACGACCGTGTCCCAGCGGGTACCGGAAGCGAGGCGAAGACCGGAAGAAAAAGATGGGGAATCGGTCTATCTCCTGCCGGATCGGAGCACGATCGCCGCCCTTCTGCGCTAGACAAAGTAAGTACGCGGATTGCCTGGATGCGCGGGAGCGAGGGCCTCGCCGGGTGGCGCGGTGGGCACCACCGGTGGTTCCGGTATAGTGCTGTAGAGATGGCTGCCTCTCGAAGACAGACTGGCCGGACGGCCGTTACCGGCATGTAGCGCGCTATAGCCGTGTTGATGAGGATGATGTTGATGTTGATGATGTTGATGATGTTGGTGTTCCGCGCCGCTATCCTCATCCTCGGTACGGCTGGACGCCGAGCTGACGTAGGTAGACTGCGTGGGCGTCGGCGTGGGTGCATGGTGCACCGGTGCGACCAAAACGCCATTAGGCTTGGTCCAAACGTCCACGGCAGCGGACGGCGCCGCAGTGTATCGCGTCGGCGTGCGGTTGCGGTCATTGACCTTCTTGCTATCGCGTCGTTTGTCGACCGAGTCTGGCATGGCAAACCTCAACTTCTCCCAGAACCTCTTCTCGCCCCAGATTACTACCGTGCACGTCTGCAGTAGCAGTTGCAACTCTGGGTCTCGGGTGGGCGTCTCAGTAGCTAATAACACTACTACTCGACGTTTCCGCGAGGTCGGTCTAATGTTCTCCAACGCCGTTCTCAGAGCAGCGCGGAATTCTGCGTGCTGCCACTCATTCGCGAGGAACACCGGCGAAAAAATTATCACGATGCGTCTCGCGGAGGCAGCGGCCGGTGGTAGCGCCTCCTGCGGCCTGGCCGGCGGTAAGTCACGCCAGTGTAAACAAAGAGCCAAGCCAGCTTGCTCCAATTCAGCTGCAAGAAATCTGGAGACGAAATCTTCGTCGCGCTCGCTGTAGATAATGTAACCGTCATATAATCTATCTCTCTCCTCATCAGGCGGTGCTGTCATTTTACCAAGTCGCAGACCATAACGCGAGTGGGCCCAGAGTCGCACATCTTGACGAAAAACGAAAGCTAACGCGACAATGAGACAGACGGCGATAACAGCTACCAAAGCACCAGCAAGCAAGGGCACAAAATTACTGCCTAGCAACGGAATTTCTTGGATACCGCGACTCACAGCTTCCGTGGACGGATCACCGCATCTTTCCATTGCTTGGGCGAGAGTCTCGGAACCGTCGCGGCAATACATCTTCTCCGGATCACCACGATGTTCCGCGAGCCAGGCACGTAGTCTGGCAGCATTCGTACACTCGCAGCTCCACGCATTGCCCTCCAGCGCGACTTTGGTGCCATCACCGACGCTCGGCAAGGCCTCCCACGGTCGAAAGTCAACAATACGATTGTTATCCAGTCGTAACACCTCGAGATTTTGCATCTTCTTGAAAGTTGTATTGCCTACGGTGGCGATCGCATTATGATCCAGATACAATTCCGACATGCGCTCCAGCTGATCGAATTCGAAGCCCCGTAGTTCTCGTAATGCGTTATCCTCGAGATGAAGAATGCGCAAAGCACCGACACCGTTGAATGTTCGATTATGTATTGCTATGATACGACTATTGTTCAAATACAGCACCTCCAAGCGACGTTTGCCGATGAAAACGTGACTGCTCAGATCACCTAGCTCATTACCGTCTAGATAGATCTCCGTCGCATCCATAGGTATTCGCTCCGGTACGTGTCTATACCCAGCATTGGAACAGTCAACGACGTTGCTGGACCAACTGTGATCGTGATAGCATGAACAATTGTCGGGACAGGTCATCTCGCAGTCGCAGGCATCAAAATCGCAGCAGTGACAGAGCGCGAAACAATGCGTATCGTATCGGCAGAGAAAGTCCTTCGACTTCAAGGACATCAGAGGACGCCGCGGTGTGGCGCGAGCATGCACCATGTCGCACGTGACAGCATTGAGATCCATGACGCGCGGATACTGTCGTAACCGAGCCATCTCATTGATCCGTGGCAACCATTCCATAGTGCAATCGCAGAGAATGGGATTGTCCCCGATATAAAACGCAGGAAGTTCCTTGTTTTCTGATACTGATTGTAAACCGAGAGCGGTGATTTCCAGTTTCTTGATCTCATTACTGTAAAGCACTACCTTCTCCAGATTTGGCTTCTGCGAGAATGTGCCGGCCGCAACATTACGTATCTTGTTGTTGTTTAGGAACAGCATCTCCACACTATCTGGCACGTTGACATCCTTAATTTCGGTGATAAGATTGTAGCTGGCGTCTAGCATCTTTATTCGCAGACTATTGTGCACCATGTAATAATTCCCCAGCTCACTTATTTGATTGGAGTGTATGTCCAGCCATTCTATGCTGGATGGTAGATGGCTGTAATCAAACCACAGCAGCTTATTATCGGACACGTTTAGCCAAACGAGAGTCGAGAGACTCGTGAAGGCGCCTCGTATCTCCGTCAATTGATTTCCATCTAGTCTTATAACCCGTAACACTGGATTATTTGAGAAAGCACTTTGTTCCACATGACGAATGAAATTATTCGCTAGATTAAGCACTTGCAATGCCGGCAATGTAGCGAATGCTTCGCGCGATACGTTTTCCAACTTGTTGTCCACTAAACGCAATCCGTATACTTCGTTCAAACCGGCAAACGAATCGTTATCGATTCTTGACATTTGATTGTTACCTAGATCGAGAGTTTTGAGTGAATGCAACACGCGAACCGCGTAAGGAACTTCTGTCAGAGTGTTACCGCTCAAAGAGAGATCCTGAAGATTCGTGAGATTGGTGAACACATGCCTATGTAGAACGCGCAGTCTGTTACTGTCTAGGAAGAGCTGTCCGAGCGCACTAAGACCGACCGTGTGCACTGGTTCGAATCTGGCGATCCTGTTGTGCGAAAGCGTTAAGGAATGCAGGCTAATGAGCGAGGCGAAGCAACCGTCGGCGAGTGTATCGATATTGTTGTGTTCAAGCTTCAGAATTTGTAAACTATTCAGACCTTTGAAGACGGACGCATCTATTTTCGTCAAGGCGTTGAATGATAGATCAAGGACGACAAGACGAATCAATTGTGAAAAAGTGTCCCGTTTTACCCAAGGATTCGTCAATCCATTATTGCTGAGATCTAATTCCTGGAGTTCCTCGAGACTGTCCAGCAGCCCGGGCGCTAATACCGTCAAGGAATTGTTGCTAAGTATTAGCTGTCTCAACTCTTTCGTTTTGGAAAATAATTCTGGTGGCAGTGCAACGAGTCTATTGCTAGACATGTTGAGGATTTGCAGAGACGTAAGGCCAGTTAGAGCGTGGTCACCTACCGATCCGATTGCGTTATCCTGTACCTTTAGCACTGTCAAGCTACGCAAGCTGCTGAGCGCGCCGTCGGGCAAGGCACTGAGGTCGTTATTACTGATATCGAGAATCTCGAGATTCGGCGTACAGGATTCGCCCCAATCGGCAAAACCCAAGGACGTGATGTCCTGTAACTTGTTGCGCGTCAAGTTCAAGCTCACGATACTCTGCACTGGGCAGAATAGTTCCGACGGTAACGTCCAAAGATTGTTGTTGGTGAGATCGAGGTGCTGCAGATTCGTCAAACCGCGAAGCGCATCGCGATGGAGTTCCAGCGTCATGGTTGACCAATCACCGTTGTGCGTTCGCAAGGATAGACTGCGGAGATTGTGTACCAGGGCGAATACACCGCCCGGTAAGTATCGGATCTTGCAATAATCGATACGCAGTTTCGTAAGACGTGGTAATGGCAACAGGAAAAGATGTGAACCCTCGAGCTGACTTTCGAAGAATAATACATCACTGCATTCCAATCCCAACGATGTTATGGAGTCTATCTGTATCGCCGAAAGATTTCCAATCAGATCAGGCACGTTTGCGATCGTTCTGACCTGGCACGCCAGAATCTTTTCCGCGTCATCGTCTTCCTTTCTCCACTCGCAGCCGCTCGGCGCCTGCGAGAGACTTGTGATGCTGCGTCCGTACACAGTACAACGTTTCAGCGTCAGGCACAGGACGACGATCGTCGACAAGATCGTCGGCCACGACCATGACGTTACGCGACAACGCGCTTCCATCCTGGACGATGTTCCCGTAGTCGCACACCTGTAGCCGAAAAATACTCGCGCGGGTGCTTGAAAAATTGAACGCACCGTCACGCATTCATAGTTGCGGCACTCTGTTTAAACTGTACACACCGTTTCACGCCACGCCACGCCACAAGCAGAAAAAAGCAAAACACGCTGAATTATATTCAGCCGACTCTAACCGATTCTCCCGCCGTCGGCGAACACGACTCACACTAACACCGACGCGATGACCCTCGACCTCGTCATCCGCTCGCGCGAATCGGTCGAGCATCGATCGCTCATTCCCAACGAATTCGAAGCGATCACCAACACAATAGATGCGATGGATATTTTATTGTTGCAATGATGATGTGATTACGTGCGACCCGGGATGACGGCGACCCGGGATACGACGACATTCCACCGCGACGGTCGGAGTGCAACTGACTCCGAGGAGTTCTATCGACGATCACGAGTATACCCTGCATAACTAGCAGCGTGCGGTTGCCTTCCCCTTCTCTTGGTTCTCCATTTCCACCACCGTTGCCATTGCCCCACCACTAGCAGGATATATCCCTTCCATTTTCTTTCCTTCAACGTGCTACACCGGCACTGACACAGAGACACGGTGCTCGCGAGAACACTTCTCGACGAACGTTGAATGCCACAGGCGGCTGCCTACTTCTTGCCTGTCTGCCTGCCTGCCTGCCTTGGAGATGCAACAAACCAGCTGACTGACAACATTGCTCTCTCTCTCTCTCTCTCTCTCTCTCTCTCTCTCTCTCTCTCTCTTTCCTGTTCTTTTCTCTTTTTACTAGGTAAACACTAAACTGGTTCCTAGACGCACTGGCATGCATTTATCAAACGGCTTCTCTTCCGAACATTCTCTCCCTCGTTTCTTCGTGCGAGGATCTTTCACCCTCGGGCGCCTCGTACGTCCACGACGTCATCTAATAGGCTATGGGATATCCCACGGCGCCTGTCGGCGAACTTTTATAGGATAAACATTGTTTTTTCCGCGATGATTTGTTGTTCCTTCACTTCGACGTTTGAACTTTTAACCGGCTGTTTTTGGCTACTCCCAAAAGTATTCGAGACAAACGTAACGTTGCATGCCGAAAAGGATTTGTTGCGTCTTCGTTGCGAACGTGAGTGGATTTCCCGCAAAAGTTTTGAAACAGATATGCTCAACACGTATATTTTCAAAGTTTCAGTTTGGACATGCGAACTTGCATGCGTGAGTGCATTTGCTACGCATTCAGTGTCAGTTTTAATCAGATTGCCCGCGTATGCAGGATAACCGATAACTTCGGCTACTAGATTCGATAAATCAAACTCGGTTGATAAATTATTAATTAATGGATTTGACAGTTGAACAGAACGGATATTGGTCAATTAGTTTGCGTGGAATTAATATTATATTTAGATAAAATTACATCACATTGTTATATTTTTATAAAAATTTATTCGAAGTTAATTTAAAAATAATATGTTTGTGTATAGCTTCTCTTAGGAAAAAAACAACTGCGTTATTCATGCATAGAGAGTAGCTACCCTTAAAAGTAGGTGAGACCTTTAACGCCATCTGCATTTTATCTAGATAACTAACAAGCTTTTAGATCAAACTAATGCTCTTACCTAGATTTTAGAGATTACATATAAAAGTATTTAAGTAATTAAAGGGACTATTCTAAAACATATAGTTTCTGTCAATAGCTTTGTTATTTACTTTATATAATAGTTTGATAAGTTATATAAAATCTTTAAATTTAACAATTTTTGAAAATTTCTTTAAGTATTTTAATTATTTTGTTTTTAAAAATTTAAACGTTCTATCTCAATACTGAATCATTACTTATAATGTATTCTCATTCTGAAATTAGGCAAATTTAATTTAATCTGCATATCTTAATGTTTACAGCGAAGAATTGTAATTAGCTGGTTTTAAAAGGATATAATAATTTAAATACAATTAATATAATATTCTGTAAAAGTACAATAATATATATTTTCCTCGTCACATGGAAAAAATCATTTTAATAGCTCTTAATAGAGATTTCAATTAGATTAACATTACATCTCATAGCAATTCTATTTGGATTTAAAAAATCTCGGTACATTCGGTGTAACATTCGGAGCCAAAGAGGAAATCGTTAATTGAAAGATTAGTATTGCTGTGCGCACGATATATTAATTGCATATCTCTTAACGTCTAACTTTTCCTCAAACTTATTGTAAACGACGGCTACTCATCTGTCGTTGTAAGAGTGTATAAGATGATGAATCACGCAGGTATACTAGATGAGCGTACGGGATTATAAATTCGAAGTCGTACTGCGCGTGTACTCACGATGACGGATGGAGGCATTCATGGATTTAAACATACGGGGTTTCCACACTTCATTATGTATTTACGGCTTGTCAGCGTGATATCATTTCCCTGTCAATCCTGCTGAGGACTAAACCGCCTCACGTCGCAATTGGAATACTTTATCAGTGTGACTAAGTGTATACGGGGCACACCTCCCTTCCTCCTGACGGCTAAGCGTATCGCTCACGTTCCTATTACGTGCGTTATTTTCATTAGCGTGATCCAAGTACGAAGCGCACGATCTCTAGGGTTATCTGAATCTCTTTAGCCGTTCGTGATCATAAGAATGGCACATAGCATATCGATTTTTTCTTTTTTATAAAACACAATTTGCAAGATTAGAAAACCTTAGGTAAAATAGCAACATCTATTTACTTAACGATCTAAGCGAAATAATATTAAAATACATAAACCGTTAAAGAAAATGCACCAACACCAAGGAAAGACTGTAGTTATACGCGTTCTTTATCTCTTTTCCTCTCTCTCTCTCTCTCTCTCTCTCTCTCTCTCTCTCTCTCTCTCTCTCTCTCTTTTCTCTCTTTTTCTTTTCGTGGAAATACCGGAGAAATAATTTAGGCGATAGACGACGAAGTCTTTGAGTTGTCCGCGAGAGAATGAAAGATCTAAATAACCGTGCAGCCGCTCCTAGGGAATCTGTGAGGGAGAGTCCTTTCTTCTCTCGCTCCGGCAGCGTACTATCTGTTGAAATTTATGCTCGTACTAGTTTCATGCAAGCGTAAGGAAAAAGGAGCAACCGAGTCTTTGAATGGACTGTTCTCTTATTTGAATAAATATTTTTTTCTGCTGCATCACGCTTGTGAGTTCATTTCACAAAAATAAAACGTCGTTGTTATTGACCGAAAAATGGTATTCTAAGAAAGGTCCGCCTAAAAAACATCGGCGATGAGATGGATTGTTACATAAATCATCATTCGTTACGGTTCGTCGATTAGGAATATATTATAATTTGAGACTAAGATCATTATCGAAAGAAAGGAAAGATCTAATCTAAGCGATATAGAATATAATATTATTGCAAAGTGAAGTTGGAAAATGCATTAAAAAGTTAACTTGGATAATAAAGACAAATTTTGATGTACGCTTTACTTAATATTTGAGAAATTAATAATTAGTAAACGAAGAACTTTCTCCTTAAAAATATTTTGCTTTATTTAATCAAAAATTGGAAAATAGATAACAAAAAAAGTTTATATGAATTTCCATTTTGCATTTCATGATATCTATAAAGGCGGTTTTCCGAAACGTGAATCGGCCTCTTCTGTGAAAAAGCGAAAGAAGAAAATGTTGTGGAAAGGAAGGCTTGTCAAATCTCCTTCGATATATAGGTACCGGAAAGAGTGGCGAACAAGCATTCAGTAAAAACAATAATCGAATTCATGAACGGGAGAGTCGTATCCTCCTTCAGAAAAGCGCAGATGACACTGTTCATAGAAATTTCTTCGTTTCGAATAACAGAATCGCTCATTGCCTATACATTTGTTCGACGTGACGAAACGGTCTGTCAACGACGGAAAGATCCTCGCATCGTCGCCCGCACTTTCACTCCAAGACCCATTCTCCGGAGGAGGTCAGCTAGGGTCAACAACTAAAACTATATCGCGTCACGAAACGCCATAGGCATTAGCATATGAACGAAGGCACGCCGCGCGTCCGAGAAGGCCAGTTCAAATGAACATACGGATGGATGGACGAGAAGACGAAGAGGTAAGTAGGTGCCACGAAGAAGTTGACGTTTCTCGTGCATGCACCGTGCATGCACCGTGCATACACGCCGGCTGGCCTCGCAGGCGGAGCTTTCGCGCTGGAAAGACCGCCTGCAGACCGCCCCAGTGTGTTTCGTTTCATCGTCGTCGATGTGGCGTGCAAGAAGGTCGGCGAATAAACGCGCTCCCGGATGGCGGTTAACGCGGCACTGACCGGCCGTGTTTACCGTAGTTGGAAAACGTCGGCGTCTCAATGGCGAATTCCTGTACGGGATCATGTTTAGTCCTCCTATACACGTAGAATCTGTGGAAGAATATTCTACAGCGGAATGGTAAAAATGGTCGAGATGGTTTGCGAAAAATAAATTTATAATAGAGAATACGTGATTAGTAACGGTAAGAACTTTTATTCATTCAAAATGCGGCGTTGATGCGTCTCTACAAATAGCAATGCTCGGAAACATTAGGACATCCGTTCAAAAAGAGAGTAGTCAAAAATAGTTTGGAAAGCGTAGCCAAATCTGTCGAACAAATATTGTAATTCTCTGAGAGAGAGAGAGAGAGAGAGAGGGGGGGGGGAGAGAAACACCATAACTTTACAAAGATCATAATGACAGCTAATTTTAGTAATGGTTTCATTAATAAACGTCTTCTAAATCCAGATATCTTGTATTCACGGATTTCATTCTGAAGATATTGATTTATTTGCTTCTAATTCAATTATGTAACGTAATTATATTGTCATTATTCGCTTTTTTATCTCATGCATTTACACAAATTATTTATACGTTAAATTATTCGCATAAATTATTCATCGGTATGGAATATTAATTTTAAGTGACGTTTGCAACTAGTTTAATAGGATTAGTTATCATTAAACTGAAGATGCATAAGCGGATATGTTATTATTGCTAATTGCATCTTTGATTTATGAACTTTGTAATCAATCAGTTATATCATGCGAAAATCAGCGTAAATATGCAATATATATGAAATAGTTTTTATTCAGTAAAATCTAAGTCATAAATCATTTTCAGACTTAACGTTCATTTCATTTCATAATCCATTGCTGTAGACATTATCTTGATGAAGCTCTCCTGTCTGCTTCTCTCTTGTTCTGGTCTTATTATGACACTCAGACCTCGACGTAGTCTTACGCAACGCGAAATATCGATAGTCCAGACTGTATGGAATGTTCGGTTGGGAAATCGGCTGCAAATATAAGATCTCGTCTCGAGCAGACTGAAGTTATAGTCGGATATTGGTAACGGAATCTTCTTCAGCTATAATGAGGTCACAGCCACAGAACGCCGAAGTACCTCGAAGGTATTATGAATTGATTTTGAAGATCGCCCACGGCGACTTCCTGCCAATCGATTGTAAGATTTGCCGCGAGTTTTGGAATGTTCCGGGATATTTGAAAATTTCAGATAATCTCAGAAATTCTTGGCGTGCCCGATAAGTAAATTTCCTATTATAGATAGTCGCCAGCAGCTATCCTGAGAATATCCGGTGGCTCGAAGCTAACAATTCAAGGACACGAGATATTTCTTTCGCAATCTTTGTTTTTTTAAATAAAATATAATAATATTCAGGATTGGCAAAAAATGTTTTTTTAAACGTGTTTTTAATGTTTCATACGTGCTTTAATTTTTAAATATGTTTGAAACATGTTAAAAACATCAATTAAGTACCTTTTAAACAGTTTGAAATGTATATAAAACATTTTTGTCAACCCTGATATTGCATACATTGATAATTTTTCATTTTTGAAAATGAAATACAAGATACACATATTAATAAGAATTTATTAATGGTTCCCGTAACTGCATAATGCTTTCAACCTTCTCTGATACCTAATACATCTTCAAGTGCATGTCTCATTCTAGATATCTCTAATAGCTTTAATACCAATTCCTGCGAACCGCCAAACCCTCGCCAGATATTCAGAGATACCATGACCATTTGACAAGGTACTGTGGCAAGTCGATCAGATATTCGAGAGCCTCGAAAGCCGTATCTCACGGACATCCATTTCGAAGGATTGACGTACATATACGCGAATCAGGTCGGAATGTAATCGCGTCGAAGCAAGCCCCAGAATAGGCGTTTTCCATGGCCGGGATTTCGGGAACCTAGTATCGGCCCCTTCCTCGTTGTTACGCATAATGTGACGCCTTAAATCTTCCTCGCCAATGTAGATTTGTACATATACGCACGCGGACTTGACGCGATCTCGAGGGGTGTATTGCAATGATGCCCTCCGCGAATCAAAACGTGCAACGAGTTCCCGTGTCCCTCGAGATATTTCGGGGTGCGGAATGATCGTTACACCCCGTCGGGAAGCCATTAATCCGACACCCGGTATGGTATCTCGCAATTCGGCTTGCTGTCGACGGCGATGTAGCGTTTACCGATTCGTATCTCTTTCGCTGCTCCAGCCCACCAGTTATGTGACGTTTCTTCATCGCAACAGCTATGCAGGACGTCCAAGGAATTTGACTAAATTTCTCGTTCGATATGCAAAGTCGTTGAACTTAGCGTTTTTACACGAGACGAAGAATATTACAACAGCGCACATCTCGCAGGCACGCGATATATCGTTCTTCTGGAAACATTTTCTCATCTTTGCACATAGGATCCTTGACGTATATTAGCTATGTCAAATTTTAATAAATATAGAAGAATGCAGATAATTTTTGAGATTTGCATATACATTTGCATACATTTTCACAATAATAATAATATTAATATTTTTATAACAGATATTTATAACATAACGATAGTGAACATCATCGTTATATTAAGATAATTTTTGAATGTAGTACATGAATTTAAAACACCTAGAAAAATAATATAGCTTCATTGGAAGTTTATTATATTGCAAAAAATGTGCATAAATTATAAATTATTGACAAAATGCTTACAAATTTGCTTAAAAATATTGCAAATTAGTTTTGTTCTTTTAAGTTTTCTTATTTTTTTTTTATACTTTTTAAAAGGAGAGAGAGAGAGAGAGAGAGAGAGAGAGAGAGAGAGAGAGAGAGAGAGAGAGAGAG
>NW_017259187.1:328346-338132 GCF_001594045.1 Atta colombica
GAGAGAGAGGACGTGTTACACAAATTTTTCAAATTGCACCTTACAAATTAATTGTTCGTGAAACATAATTTATGTGACATTGAAAATGTTTAATGCTGTGACATTTTTTAAAAATTTGGAACTATAACACAGATGAGATCGATGTTTTGTAAACCGCGCGTAATTGTTGCCTGCAAAATGCAAATTTCTCGATGACAGCCGAGCGAGCAAAATTACATTCCGGAGTATTGCACGCGCCATGTGAATGCGTACGTTTACGATACGGTAATTAAAGCGACGGCGGAATGATTATGAAAATAATTGTGACGATCCCACGGCGAGATTTTAATTAAGCTTAATCCACAAATTCACGTTTACAATGACAAAGGCTTGTTAGTGGCCGCTATAAAATATATTAACGAGCTAATAATATACCCGTGAATTGGGTCTGCGGTGTAATTAAGATAAAAAGCCCTAAATGCAGTGAAATCGATAACGCATCATATGATATTTCCCGTCAAGTGCTTGCGTTATCTGTTCGCGTAATAATACGAGCATAATAGGGGCATTATCAAAGATGCGGTCCATTATATAAATTAAGTTTTACGATCGCTCGAATCACTTTATCATCGTGAATTCGCTCGTGATAATTCTACAGTAATAGTCGCGTGGGAGGAAAAATAAAGAAATTTACGAACACATCGCGTACATACATATATGGAGGAATTCTACATAATTTAATTTATAAAACTGTTGGCACGATTCGTTTCCAACAATGATGTACTACTCAATCCCGACAATTTCCGCAAAAGTTCCATTAATTTATAAAGGCTAATTAATTATATTGACTCGTTACGAGAAATTTATAGACATTATGAACTTTTAGTACATTCATCGAATTATGTATTAACTGCGAACCCGTATTATATTCAACTTCTCGACTTCTCGTTCTACTTCCAACATGAAGAACGTCAAGTGATCACGTAATAATATCTATCGGGTTACCCATAGATTTTTACGGGCCAATCTTCGGCGCGATTAGCCCGCGATATCCGATAAAAATTCAAAATTCTTTTATCGATCTTGATGCTGTATGAATCCGTATCGCTCGATCCGATCACGAAACATCGGACGATGTCGAATCATAGTCGCACTATACATATGTAGGAACGACAGTTTTGAAATATTCCGAAAGTGTTCCGACTGAATGAAAGAGAGAGTGAGAGAGAACGAAGCGGGAAGCCATTGTTACGCCGCGGGATATACCGACATCCCGCAGTTCTTTAAGGCGAAACTCACCGACAACAGCGACGGCAGGGAACGTGTCAAAGTAACTTGCACATTGAGCCCCCATTGTCTCGTGTTTTCCTCGTTCCGCTTCCGGCCAATATACAACCACAACGAGAGCTTTCGGGACTCTTAAAAAAAGTCCCCCTTTTGAAGGGGGGAGAAGAAGGGTGGCACAAACCCTATACCTACCTACCTTTCGCGCCGTCTGCCACAAGGGCTTCTTCTTCGCGAAATATTCTCACAGTTAATGCGCCGCACGTGTATGAGCGTGCTATTGCATTCTTTGGAATACATTACCATCTTTTTTATCGCACCACCCACGTCCGACGTTGATCGGATCCTATCCTATCGTGCAGCGTCGGCAGAATATTGCAATATGGTTTGGCGCGGCGTGGCGTCCTGCTGCTGATAACAAAGCTGAATTTAGAAAGATACACCCGGCCGGATATGAGCGCGCACGTGTTTACCTGGTCAATCGATTCTCTCGCCGTTTATATCCGTGGCAGTTATAAACTCGGCGGAATGCTGCTATTTTCGGATGCCGGCCAAAGACGACGGCCGATTGTTGCGCGCGGAAATACACTTTCACCCCGGAGATATGGGCCACCGTCCAATCGCCTTCAGGAATACATTACCATTTTTTCCTCCCGGGAATCGGATTGGCTTAATCGATTCTCCGCCCGCACATTGCTGCAATATC
This sequence comes from Atta colombica, assembly GCF_001594045.1. Taxonomy (NCBI): domain Eukaryota; kingdom Metazoa; phylum Arthropoda; class Insecta; order Hymenoptera; family Formicidae; genus Atta; species Atta colombica. The sequence goes on from NW_017259187.1 coordinate 330,316, forward strand.
ATCTGACCTATGAAAAAAAATTGAGGTCCGAGAAAACGTTGTGACGTATTTCCTGTATGTCCCAAAAATTACAATAACTGTATTTTGTTGTTCATCCTGATAGACTTTGTCTTGCAAAATGAGAAATTTCAAAAAAACGAATCATAAAATTGAAATCATATCAACAAGAGCTGACATTAAATGATAATATATACTAAAAATAAATATATCAATAATATTATTTTAATTGAAAATATTTTTGTTAATTTATAATAATACTTAAGAAACAAGTAAAATTTTATTACAATAAGCGCATAACTTATTTGTTTTATTAATAATGTTATTGAATTAATAAGAATTAAATTATTCTCCATTAAAATAATGCTGTTGATTGATATAATATATCAATTTTTTAATAAATAATAGAGTAAATTTATTAAATAATATAGAATATGTACGTTTTGGCTCTCTCTTTTTCTCTCATTTTTATATCCTTTTCAGTGCATAGTTTAAAAATAATTAAATATTCGAAAAAGATCAGGCATATATTGCTTTTGTAATTTAAATCCAGTGAAAACAATCGTGACAAATTAAATGTGTGATGCGTAATCAAGTGATTTATGTGATAAACGCTGCGATTATCCAAAAATAATTCATGAAATCAGATAAGAGTATTTCAATAATACTCGTCCCGATTTAAAAAGTCAATTATAATAAAGTTTATAAATGAAATGCACCTTAGAAATAAATAATAAGGTACACAAATTAATAATTGATAAATTTATATATAGACTATGTCAAAAATATAAGATATATACGTAGTATATCCTTATGGTTTACTTTCTACAGAGCCTAAATTCACTTTCATTGTTTTAATCATCAATTTTAGTAATAGATTAAATAATATAACAAACAAGAAATTAAAGTAAAAATTAAAGTAGAATAAAAATGGGAAAGTTAAAATAAATTAAAATATATTAATATAGGCATTCAAATATATAGATAAATAGATGGAATGAACAAAACGCTTGCAACGTTAAGTGTCTTAAGATTTAGCTTTAGATTAAAAATTTGTAAAAAAAAATACAAACATCGGATCAGACAATTTTTTGCTATTTTATGGGAAAATCGTGTACATGTATTTTTGTAGAAAGAATTTGTGCATAATTTTATATGCGCTAATTTTTTATACGCTACAATCATTAAATTGATTTATACCGAACGATGAAGTATGTTCGATATACAATTTCAAATCGTCGTGTACTGTTTTGACTACATGCCAAGAGTTACCTCCTAGGTGCACAGCGACATGTATCTAGCATCAACATTCCAGAGCTACGTCCCATGAAAGTTAATGGCCGTAATGGAGGATTGTGAAATAAGTTTTATGTTTTTTTAACGACTTTCTCCATATACAATGAAAATCCTCCTAGTGACTGATTGATACTTGTGATGGCAATGACCAGTAGTCAAAATGATCGATCTGCTTTTTTTACCGAACGTTATAAGAAAGCTTACGTTTGACACGACAGTGAGATAAAATCTCAATTTCAACGCGCGAAAGTATTGTTTAATCGTCTGCGATAAAATTTCTCGTTTACGCGTCGCAAAACTTTAAGATCGTCGTCACCGTAAATTTATCTTCTCTACGGACATCTCGTGTTTTCATACGTAATAAAAATGTACGATTATTCTGGAAACGATAAGACCGCATTACGGACAAATTACCAGCCTCAGTGGCGGATGTTCGCTTTTTCCGTAAGCAACGCAGTAACATCTTTATAGACGCTTGCGATTCATCGATCACGATCAAGTTAGCTACTCTTTCACGTAAAGTCCGTCGATTGCCGTGTAAACTCATTACTCCGATCGGAAACGTCGGAATGATTAAAGGATAGCTTTACCTGAGGCGTCCGGGAAGACAAATCGAATTCAATCGACCGGCGGTCGATAGTCGTTAATCATCGAAACTGCCACAATCATCTTCGTCATTATCACCGGACGTTGTCTGCTTCGAATGGACCGGATAGACTCGTTGATTTTGAACACTGCATTTTGCTGAATTCAATATTCGGCCATGCGTTCAATCAAGCCCGTAAAGATGCTCGTCAAGATTCTCGTTATTATACGTCTTATTTAGCGTTGGCATTCGCAATCATCGGCATTTTTAAAATTTCAATGACACCTCGCGTGAGTGAAATTTGAGAATAAGCATATTCAGCTGGATCCTTTAATCGTTTCTAACGAGGTTGTTTATTTTTTAATCTCTATTATCTTTTATTGAAAATTGGACAGTGTATACAATTATTATTGTGTATATCTGTGAGGCTGTATCTATTATTTCTTTTAATTTGGAAGTACACATAAAGAATGAGTTTGCTAAAGGATCTAAAAATTTAGGTAGATACAGATCTAAAAATAATTTTGTTGGATCATCAAAATAATTACGTAGTAATCTCAAACATACTGAGTATTGTCGCAAGAAATTGTGACATTTTAGCAATCAGTTTGAGCGTTTAATAAAATTATTTTCACATATTTATATCTAGCTAAATTTATAGATCTTTCAATAAACTCATTCTTTCCGTATAGTCCTTATTTTTTTTACATAAATCATTTGAGATATTTTAACAGCCCTGCAATTAAAATTACTATTAAAATTATTATTAATATGGTTTTATTCACATTTTTTTTTGAAATAAATAGTAAAAATCAAAGAAATATAATATTAAATGGATTAAGCACTTTAAGTAACTTATAATTATGATAGTATTTCTAAAAAGTAAAGATTTTAATATAACGCTTTTTTATTACGAGTTTTCAATGAAATTGCATATTTAAAGATTCATAAAGAATAGTTATTAGAAAAGAAAAAAAATAATATTTATTTTATAACAATTTACATTTTTTCACTGTTGAGATGTAAAAAAAGAAACATAGTATCATTGTAAGAGCAAAGAGTAGTAGCTTAATCGAAGTCTTACAGATTCAAACAATCGATAAGTTGTCTGGAAACCTGTAACTATCGCGGTTTATTTCGTGCCTTAAATGCTTAAAAGGAAATGTCTCCTAAGCTAAGTGATAGAAAACGGAAAACTGGTAATTTAAATATGCAGTACATTTATTTCTCGAAAATTTCTAGGACACAGCGAAAATCCATTATCGAAGTGAAGCAAGTTTTATCGAAGTACGAGCACTTCGCTGAGTTCTGTCCCACTTTGGGCGAAGGGCATCAGGAGAATCTGCGTCTTTGGCCTCGCGCCAAGGTGTCGGCGGTATCTTTGAGATAGCTGGCAAGAGGAGAGGAAGCGTGTGTGCGCATGGGATATATATTTACGCTAAGAAAACGATCAAATTTTCTCATATTGGCAAGGATTGCGCGAGTTTTCGTGCTACTAGCGCCAGACTCGGAGTAATTTACATTACTATTGCGAACATTATCGATGCGCCGTTAAAACGGGCGGAGGAGCCGCGGCGGAAACCATCGTTCTTCATCGCGGAATTTCTGAGCGCGAAAGCGGGTCGTGTGACAAATGACAATAACGACATCGACAAAGAAAGCATGTGAGTGCATATGGCGTTCTCCGTGTTTATTCATGGTGGTGATAGCGCTGTCGTATAAAAAGCGAACGAAACGACGAAACGATCCGCACTTGGCATTCGGGCGCGCGCGCGTGTGTGTGTGTGTGTGTGTGTGTGTGTGTGTGTGTGTGTGTGTCGTTAATAATATCCAGTGCATTACAATGGCCACCATGTGGCAGGTTGTTTCGCGGTAGACTGAATGAAGCTGATTAAATTGAAGGGTCGAGGAAAAAAGGGAGCTACCGTGGTGAGGCGTGCTTGAGCTATGAAGGGTTGGTACTTGTTCAATGTTTGTGTGTGCACCGCATGCAGCCAGGACCGTATCATCGACCTTATGCCGCAAACAGAAATTAGCCGAACATTTGTCGGCTCTTTTGTATTCATATCGTGTCACCGAAATATCTAATCGGCGATCAGCGAACTGAACGATTGCTTGTTATTGAATTATTCCGATCAGCGTGTGTATAATTTCTAAAATATTCGCAAATCTCTGTTCTGTATGATTAGTACGATTAAATCACATAATTCAAATAAGCGAACGCAATATAATTCCATAATTCGTGTGTATCATATAAACCGCGATATAATATTATGTACAATATATTTGTTATTTATTATTTCACTATTACGCAACCTCATTATTACAATGCTGGCGCTCATTAGCATCGCGCTACATATTCCGTAAATTTCCAAGAATCTCATACGCGTTGGATAATGTAAATATCCCGTGGACAAGCTCGGCGGGATTGTCGGGGGTATCGTAGGGGCGCGAATATCATCACACGTCGCGGGGTCATTACTCTTTCATTATGCGGAGATTAACTGCAACACTGTCACCGACCCGTCACTCGTGTTGCATCATCTCGCTGCATCTTTTCGAGACAAAGGACACGGTTCCGCGCTATGGAAACGAATCGTTTGCCGTTACGTTCGCGACCGTAATAATTCATTATCGCGGCGTGTATGTCTACCGTAAATAGACCGAATGATTCAGCGGCTCACATACGGTGAGAACATCCCAAAGATAAAGGCTCGCCCCGCGGAATGCTTTATTGTAAATATTCTTTTGAAGGTAGGAAGGAATTGGGGTCCCAGGCGACGCGTCGTCACGACTCGTTTGCCACGAATCGTCGGTCCAAATGTTCCTGCGTGACAAAACGCGCGGACTTAAGAAAGTTCATACGTTTTGTCACGCTTCATACGTATCTCCCACGAACAAAGGATACGGAACGAAGGCCGCGGAATATGCCGCCATCCGCGCGTGTGGCAACTTTTATTGAAGAAATACTTTCACATCCGTCACAGACATCTAGGCCTAAATAAAGGCAGAACCCTATTCTACCTTCTTAGAAAGGGAGAAGAAATATTTTAGCCTAATTCAAGTTGATTTTCTCGTCGACTCCGTGAGTTCCCTACAAAGTAGACCAATTTCATATTTTTTTACCGCGTCACACTGGAAATTTAAATTAAATTTTTTCACATAAAATTGGGTAAGTCGAAAATATGGTATGAACGAAAACTAGAGATCCGACTCGTAGGATTTCTAGAATCGACATAAGCTTACTATAACTTTAATGCAGCCTCGGTTCATCGCACGGTGCTCGAGAGCATTTAAAGGACAGGAATGGAGTATAAAGGGCGGCAGATGGGGTAGCATCACTTGTGCTTCGTCGTATGTCAGATGTTCATGCAGATGAGAGCTTATGAGACCGCTTTTAATGCGACTAATACTCTCAGCAAACGCTACGATGCGTTTAGCGGAGCCGCTTAACATCGAGGATCGGTCCGCGATTGTCGTGCCGGAGAGGTTTGCGCAATACCAAGGACATATAGCAGCGTGTGAGGTACGACACTACGATGGATTTTCGAAAGCAATTAAATGGCTCATTAATACCTCGAGTGTTGCGTCACTCCAAGATCGAATGACTTCAAGAATGAATGTATTGATTGTTATCGGATCCGTGCATGAGTCCGCAAAAAGCCTGTGTTTCCAAGACGCGTATACCTAGCATGCCTGCATCTCGGAGATCGTAATCTGACACGAATCAGCAAATCGAAAAGCACGATCGAAAGTAATTTCACGATTATTAAATCGGCAGTATCGTTGACTTAGAGATGGTTGAATTAGAGACCTGGCAGAGATTATTACTTCACACATAATTAAGAAAGTTCACTTTGCATGCAGGTAGTTGCAACGTTCTAAAATGTCTGAACTTCTGAGATTTCTAGATAAACAACATGCGTAAGTCAAAAATCACGTTGAAATAATTTTTCCATTGTCCTGAATCCTACATAATGTCGCTCTCTTATTTCAAAAGTGGCATAACTTATAAGAAATATGATTTTTGAAATTATTATGAATGAATTAAGTAAATATCAATGTCAATTATAAAAAAATGAATTAATTCATAAAAAAATTGTAAAATTGCAACTAAAAAAGAATGATTTTTGATTTTTTATAATGGTTGTGAAACAAAAATGATTGATGATGAATTTAATTATATTAAGAATATATTTTTTTCAATATTATTTGATTAGTTAATAATTTTCTGCCAAATTAAAAAATAGTTTTTTCCTTTTTTTATGAATCAATTAATTTTTTTTAACAATATTAAAAATAGGACTTTTTATATAAATATATCAAGTAAAAGAAGTGCCAATTAAGATCAAAATTACAATTGAAATAATATTTTTTTCTCTATAATATTTTTAAATAAATTTATCTCAACTAGATAACTGCTGATTATTTTTCGGACTATTTTTCGGATTATTTTTTGCAACACAATCAAACTGAAATAATAATAATGTCTTCAAATTAAAATAGATCGTCAATTTGATACTGCTAATATCCTTAACCTATAAAAAGAACTTATTATTAATTTTTCAAATTCTGTTATTTCTGAATGATTTAATTAATCGCAATTGCGAATTGCTTTCTTTTTCTGTACGAATGAGAAAGAGTAGTCGTATATGAATAGTCAGAACAGTACGAACATTTTGACCTAATAGCTGCAAAAAGCATATCACAAATGTCCTCCACAGATATGAAACTAAATCTTAAAATAGTTTACCTAAAGTTCTTATTGTTAAATAATAAGCTATGATAATGATAATGAAGGATCTGAGGAAGAAATCTTACAAGAGATAAAAAATCTTGCAATCGATACAATAACATTGCTTAGTAAATGTAATATTTTTTAATCGTTGTTTTAATCTCCTTCAGCAGTTGGATCAACTTTTAATTCCACTCTAATTGTCAATTAAGACGGCTTTTGACTGCACGTTTTTTACATGTGTGTGTGTGTGTGTGTGTGTGGGTGTGTGTGTGTGTGTGTGTGTGTGTGTGTGTGTGTGTGTGTGTGTGTGTGTGTGTGTATGTGTGTGTGCCGCGCGCGCGGCATTACTTACCTATGTGCACGATTGCAGAATGACGTAAAATTTACGCAGGAGGGAAACGAGATAATCAAGGGAGACTCGCAAACGAGAAAGACGAGCGTACGGATATTTTTGCAATGAATACCCGTTAAAAGCGATGAGTTAGGTCTACGCGTAAAAAAGGGAAGCGCCGAGATAACTCGTAGATAAAACGGACATCCAATTTTCATCATAAATCGTTCGCCGCCGCAGATGCGCATCATAATTCGCGAGGTAATTGATGCGCGTGATTATCCCGGCCCCCCCGTACGCTCAAGGAATGCTTATTCTAGATAGAGTACTCAGGCTTTGCCGACGTGCGTTTTTTCAAAACTGCCCCACCGCGTCGCGATTATGGTCGGTAGTTTGCGGTTTGCCGGAGGACGTTGCTTGACGATAAGTAGTCCTACACTTTTTTTTTTAGAGCAATGCGAAACGATACACCTCGTGTCGTTTTCTCGTTCCGCTTTGGATTCCCAGGATTGTGGTACCGGCATGATAACGGCGCGATAAGCGATGGAAAATTAATGCGTAATTTAGCAATTTTTCGGCCGTTTAGAAGAAAGCACTGCGTGAAATGTGTGTATGTACTTTGTATTATTTTTTAAGCCTGTATGGCTCTCTTTCGTACTTTTTAATTATTATTTTATCGATATTCCATTGTAGTCCATGTAAATTATCTATCGTATATATAAATTGAATAAATTATTATTTGTTTATATTACGTACCATTGTTGAGTAATATAATGTAAATAATATGATTTGTTAAAGACTTAGTTGCTCATATTATAGGTTAATCGTACACACAAAAGAAATTTTTATCTATATATATATATATATAT
>NW_017259187.1:338232-342227 GCF_001594045.1 Atta colombica
TTATTAAAAATGTTCAGTAAAACTTTCGCTGTTTGACTATATAAAGAATTTTATGTTTTTTTTCAGTATTCGATTTCAATATACACCAATTTTAGGATGATTTTTTATTTGTACAATTATTTCAACATGCTTTTTTATTTGGATACTTACGCCTTATAACGTTCTCTTTTATTTTTTTAAATGTTAAACGAAAGTTGCACTCGCAATTGCAGTTGTGCGAAGGTATGTAATATTAAATAAATATAGACATGCGTTTGATTGATAAACCATAGCTTCTATGGTGAGATACAATCCATCGGTCAATAAAACAGGACTATTTACAGTATCAAAGTTTCCGAGAGCGCATATTGACGATTATCTTGATCGAAAAAGCAACGACACCGCGTTGACAGAGAGCAAAAATTTCGTCAGTACTAACACACCAATATTTGTATACATTGATCCAGGTTGACGAATCGCCTTGTATTTCAAATTTGTAGATCTCTGCTTTGTTTTGTTAGTTTATTTGTATTATTTTTTTATTTTGATATTTATTTTTCGCATGATTGAATACATATATATTTTTTAAATAAAACGTTTCGGATTTTTTTCCTAGTAATTTTTTCCGCAATATTTTGTTTACCTAAAAAGAAATATTTTTCTCAGTGTATGAACTGGATATCAAACAAAATGTAACGTAATTTATTTCTGCAGAGATCTAAATTTAATTTCTTAAATTTTTTTAAATCTTAAATTATATGACACGACGTAAATAAATTTTTAGAAAATTGATATTTAAAACTTTTATAAAGATTTTTAATATTGTTAAAACTTTTATTTGTGTCTTATGAGAGAAAACGACATTTTAAGAATCATTTGTAGCTGTGCTATTTACTAAGATACAATGCAAAATTATATAATTTTTCAACTCCTCTCTATTGTTCCCAGTTTTTGCATGTATCTTCGTGTTTGTCATAATATTTGGTACAGGTAGAAAGCTTGCAATTATCGCAGTGTTTATTGTGAATAAACAACAATTATGTATAGAATTACCAACATTATAAGATCGTACGTCAAACATCGCTGGCATGAGGAGTCCACGCAGTGTACAAAAAAAAGGGTCACGTGTCCTCGGCTACGCAATGCGGTAGGAGATACTGGGAGGCCGCAGACCACAGACCACGAAAAGTCGCGGTCGTGTAGCAAGCAGCCGGTATCTCATAAGAAAGTTCTCGGGAAATTGCGGCGAGTCCCGCCTTTAAAAGAAGTCAGTTCGAAGCATAAGATGGGAGGCACAATGGACCGAGCGATTTGATCGCCGCCAATATTTTGACAATGCATCGGCTATTGACTAACTGGGGTGTCGCGAGAGACGCGCAGCCACCGTAGAATCCTCCCGAGGGGTTGCGCGGTCTCCGTAATAGTGTTAGTGGTGTCCCGTGTTGAAGGGAACGTCGTGTCGCGCTACTCGAATGAAAGCGACCGCATGACGGAGGGTCGACCGCCACGGCAATACAACGCGTCGGTGTTGGTAGCGGTTTTATTGTCCGAAATCCACAAAGTATCAGCTCAATACGGAATGCAATCTGGCAAATGTCTCCTGGCCAACTGTACTCCGGTCTGGCACCTAAGGCGACCATCTTCTCTCTACCTATCTACCTACCTACCTACCTATCTACCTTTCTACCCACCTACCTACCTACCTACCTACCTACCTGGCCACAATACCTTGTTGCCGTTGTTTATGTAATCCTATTATTCCGTATTGTGCCGCTCAAGAAACATTCCCAGGGATGCTCATTTCATCGGTGCGGCGGTGGAGATGACAGACAGAAGCTCTCCTTCGTAATAGGATTGTGGATTGCATAACCGCGCAATTAATACATATTTAAATTCGATATACATGTTTTTATTTCATAATTTCGAAATGAAAAATATAGACGTGTAATAAAGTAAATATTAAATTCATTCACATAAAATTTTTTATGTGTGTATGAATTTGATATTTTTAAAAATGATTTTTAATTGATAAAATTTCAATTATAAATTAGTATATATATTCATAATTATCGTAAAGTGTCGATTTTTAAATTAAAAAATTTTTTCCTAACTGATTAACGTAAATTGGTGCAATGCAATAACACGATCGCGAAATATTGAATGTAGTTTTAGATTTTTGGTTTGAAAGAGACGCATCTTCACATTTCGTGAAATATGTGCATAATAGAGAATTATGAGTTTCTCGGGAAGAGTCGAGTGGGGACGCGAGCTTGAGAAACTCTGACCGCACGGAGTCAGGTATGTTAGGAAAATATATAAATGGGTTCCCCACAAAACGAGAGAAGTCTGGCGGTTGACAGGCAGCGGGGTGCACGATGTTTCATTGTTAGCTCATTGTTGGCGATTCCTCCTGCTTTATGCACACGTATCTGGCTATCTCCTCCACGGCATGGTCTCCAAATCACCGAAGACGTCGCGCGGTAAAGGGGAACGATGTTGAATTTAGCATTCATTGTGAATGCTACGGAACTGGACATCCCTACTGCGATGGAAATACCCGTAATATAAAAAAAAAAACCTATATAAGACTGGAACGCGACACCTACGACTTGTGAGAAAAAAGAGATAGAAAAAGGAAACCCTTCCGCTTTCAATATGTCTTATGGTGGCATATCTGCGTCGAATCATCAGTAATTTGCCGAAAAACAGACGGCAGTTTTATTGCGTAAAACATACCACTGAGTTTCAATCAACATCATCCCTTAAGTTTGAATCTATTATATCGAAAAAGAAGATTTATATTGTGAGAATTTAATTATAAATCCGGATCAGAATTTGAGATTGTACCGATAAAAAAAACCGAAATGATTAACGAAGGTACCTAAAACAGGATTTTCAAATCAGTTGTAATCTAAATCCGTAGGGAAGTCCCTTTATAACTTTCTAAATCTCTTCAGAGAATAGATAGGCAATCTTTGATTCGTATTTATAGTGACCAAATTAATTTTACGGAAGACGTATCTCTTTGTAAAAATATAGACATATATAAACATATAGAAAAATATAATTGTCATGGCAAAGCAGCACATTGAAAAATACTATAGCTGAAAGATAGATATTCGATCAATCTGTTGAAAATAGCTTGAACTAAAAGATTAATATCTAAAGGGAATGAGAGAAGATTAATTTAAGAGTGACCTTTTATGAAGAAATTTCGAGAGGAACACTGAAAAAAGAAAGATTCCTCGGTTGCGGAAGAATCTTCCGCGATAAAAAGCCCCCTGGATCATTCGATAACTCATCTGCGGCGAATTCCCGCAAGTGCTCATTACTGCTTGCAAGATTGTACGCGAGCCTCTATTGAGCTTTGCGATAAAGCTCGGATCCGCGCACGGTGCCGCGTTGGATCGCGTGCAATTTTGACGTGGTGGGGATAAGTAATACGTCGCTGATTACAGGCTGCCACACGTTTTACGTCTGTCTCTCGATCGGATGTAAATAATAACGAGCATTTCCCACGGGAGTATACAGCTCTGGCCGATACCGCGTCGAGAGAATCGCGCGGATTCTCTCTCCCTCACAGTAGAAATTTGAATTTCATAAAAGCCAGACACAACCGGGCCCTCGGCAACGGCGGCGGTGTTTAGAGACATTTTGTGATCCCCCTAGTCGATGAAGCGTATCTCTGTTCTCTAGGAGGAAGTTACTCGTCGGAGTGATTTAACTTGTTACTTCGTGGAGTAGCTACGATCCTCCAAAACTCTTCTTCATACAATGATGCCATCAGCATTGTTATCTTCTATTGCACGACATAGTTCGAATATCATGATTATTTAATTCGTTTTCGATAGTCAGTTACCATAAATAAATGTATTTAAATACTTATTCATACTTGAATCTTTGATTTGAGAATTTATACTGAGAGAAAAGTGTTTGTGACTATAATTAGATGGTAAAATAATTCGAACTCCATTTTACAGTCATTATTGCAATATATTACCTTATATATATATATA
>NW_017259187.1:342327-361489 GCF_001594045.1 Atta colombica
AAGTTCGTGGCATTTTTCCCATTATATGGCATTAAAAAACCGTCACGAACTCTTTCCCACACCTAATAAAATGAATATCTTTATTTAGTAAATGTGATTGCAATTATAGTGAATATAACTATTTTTTTAATTCACTATGTAGTAATAATAACTAAAAAATATGTTAAGAAAAACTACAAACTTTCAAGTTATGACTATTATTAATAGTATGATTGACTGTATTTGTATGATTAAAATAACTATATATATAATTGTGACTATAAAATGACTATAAAATATAGTTGAATTATGGTAATTGCAAACTATTTTTCTTCTCTATGTATTATTTTTTGAAAAAGATATATTATAGACTGTGTTCCAAAACTACTAGCACCGACAGTGAATTTTGGAGCACAGCCACAGTGTATTTTTTCAATTCTACTTTTGAACATTGTTATTTCGTAATATCATTCCTCAACATTAGCTAAGTCATACATTGAAAAAGAATAGACGTAAAATTAAATTAGTCAAAATTTAATATAATGTGATTCTATATAGGTACTTGTTTGATTCGGTTTATTTTACTTCGAGAGAGAGAGAGAGAGAGAGAGAGAGAAATCCCGTACATTTGATGAAGGGTCTGACGAGTGGAAACTTTCGAATCGTTATGAAATCGGGTCTGACGCTCAAAAGCTTGCAGTCGATGATGGCACACGTTCGCGATGCACAATGCTTCTCATTCCATTCTCCTCGCCACGTATCCATGGGCCCACCCAAGGGATCCAAAACATCCATACAGTAAAAACCTGAAGCCATTCTTGCAACAGGCGGATACGGGTGCTTTGAAACTGTTACTTTTAAGATACAGGACGAGCGTGAAGTAAATAAAGTATCCGGATAGAGGAAGCTTTAGAGTCTGCCCGGCTAACAAGGTAGATTTTTTAGATACGATTCTAAGTGACAGTAATAGCATTGACTTGTAATCAACCTTATATACGAAAGGTATTCGTAGTGGATTTTTATATTTAAGACTGTCTTAAGTATACAATCTTAAGATGAACTAATCAGAGAGTTATACATTAATATCTTAAGACATTACTTAAAATGGTCTTAAAATAAGAACGGACTATGAATGCCAGCCTAAGTGATAATAATAGCAATGACTTTTAATCGACTTTATTCTTACACGAAAGATGAATCATGAGGTTAAAGCAAAATTATTACGTACACGCACGCTCATGCATTGATATACAACCTTTAATTAAGTTCCTGTCCTTCTCGCGATATCGAGGTAAAAAATTTTGCCAGATACGTTATGATCGATACGCTACATCGAAGTCATGTCAGGTTACCGGGGTTAATTATCCGACAGGTACGCGCCGAGGAAGAGGATACTCGCCGTCATTGGGCCGTCAATACCGGTATCCTCCCAAATCTGGCTGGGTAAAACATTTCCATGCGAATGGATTGTTAAGGATGCCGTTACACCTCGATAAAAACCGGTTTTCGAATCGCGAATCTAGCTATTCTCGCACGGCGCTTCTCGCGAGAGCAGCGTGACTCGTCGTATCACTCGCCGATTCGGCTTAAACCGGCTGATGTTGACCGACGATGTTTTATCTGACGTCCGATCTGACGTTTCTCAAACTCATTCAGAATACCGATTTTCGACGCAGGACCATACGCGCACTCGTGCATATAAATATTTCGTTTTTCCCAACCGAAGGCTTATCGCCGGCTTGTTAATTTTAAAGCGTTTAATTTATTCCGCTGATCGTTTCGGCATCGTTTTCACCGACGAGTCGCGTGAAATAAAATACCCGCTCGTCAAGTGTAAATTATCTTCTATTGGACTTTTTAACGCCAATGCCAATTTATACAACGCGTCTCTATCTTCGCGTATAATTAGGAATTAGTGAGATAATCGCGACGTGGACGATGTCGGCAACATTATAACGTCTCTATAAATAATAATTGACGTTTGAGTTATTATTTAGCGTTTCTTTTTCGCAGCTTTTTGCAACAAAATAAAAAATTCAAATTATTGGCCCAACAATGTACAAGTAAAAGAAAATGTGAGAAAATATAGTTAAAATATCTATTATTTAAAAATAATAAAATTAAATAAAAAAATATAAATTTAAAGTTATTATTGAAAAGTAAAAAAATATATGAGGTATAGAAGAAAATTAAAAATTATTATATTTGCCTCTATCTGATTTTTGCATTTTATTTGTTCAATTTTATTTGTTTAATTTGTTTCGTTCTATGTGTTGTTAAACTTTATTTCTGTGTAGACGTCTTTCGTACTGCTGGTACTAATCATGTTACTGTAAAACGAGTATCAATATTAGACTCACGAAATTCGTGACTACTAATAATAACGTGGTTATTGAAATTCTATCTAATGGCAAATTTGTTTGCGACTGAATAATATAGTGGAATGTGGATCGGACATGGGCATAGGTTAATTTAGGCCTATGCGGAAGACACGGGTCGAAAAAACGTTAAAAACCACCGCAATCGATTCAGAAAGTATCCACGTAAAAGGAATTCGGAGTAAATTCGCAAACACATATCAGGTAAACGAGGGCAAACACGGTACGAAAATATTTCCGCGGCAATTTATTCGCAGCACGTTATTCCGTAATGCACCTTTTTGCTCGATAAACATTGGGATCGGTGTATAAACGCCGCGGTTTGAAATAAAACATACCATTTCGACAAATCTCCGCCGTTAAACGAGACGCCGATCGTATTTTTCTACGTTCGAGAGAGAGAGAATGTTATATGTATAAACTGCATGTATAATAGTCGCGGGGTACATACCCCTCGTAACCGCAGAAATGTCGAATATGCATATATAACGTGTGAGAGGAGCCCCGTTCAAAGCTCGCATATTCAAGTAATGTATGACGTATTCGCGTACGCGCTCCAAACTGCATATAGAATATGCATATTCGCCCGCGCAATTTCGAGTTATATTACGCGCATATTTTTCTTTTTTTTACACCTTTTTGTGCAAACCTTTAACCAGTGATGCGCGATTTCTCGTTATATAATCCACAAACATTCGCGCACTCTTGTCTGCAACTTGCTTGATGAACTATCTTTATCTGCATATTGTATTCGATATTTAAATAATATTCTCATTGACCATTTAAGCAAACATAATCCTCTTTCAATTCTCTCTGCAAAAGGAAAAGGAAACGATTGCGAGAAAAGAGATAAATATTCAAGTTAAACATTTTGCTGATTGAGAATCTATAAAAAAAAAAAAATCTCACGAATCTGTATGCTATGCATTATTAACCGATATACATCGAGTTCTCTTTAATAAAATCCGTTCTCTCGTCCTATATTTCATGCGATAATCTTCCTCAATTCTGTATATCTAAACGTAGTTTTAGATCAATTCGTTACGAATCGATATTCACGGTGTATCAGTTATTCGCATTACGAAGAAAGGTCGCGAAGTAAATCGGCGGCTAGTAGCCCGGTAAATATTCGGCACCCCTGGAATTAACTATCGGTGGATGGGTTTAGGGAGGTCGCTACGGCTGTTTGTTCTGCTTGGGAAATGACAGCTGACCCGCAATCCCAGTCTTCAGAACCGTTCTAGCGCGAGAACCGATGGAAAAGAGAGAAAAGGCCGAGAGACGGCCTTTTTTCAAGTCAATATAGTGATGCAAAGTTTCTTTTGCGTACGTTTCTAGTTGCAAAAATGACTCGCATTTCCTTGGACAAAAGAACGAATTCCTGAGTTGCAGGAGGGCTTGAAAGTGGACGTCTTAAAGTCCATAAAAATTGTTGTTCTTCTCTTCGTCTTCGGTTCCCCACGCGAAGTGCATTTTCTGATACTTTCGCGGTGGGAAGAATTAATTCTGATTTTCAGATCACCATCAGGTTTTTCTCGATGCATTTCATAGAATTAAAGGATTCAAAATAAAATTGCGTGTACGATGTTTCTAGAAATTTTCTCCGTCAGGAGTAAAAACGTTATAGTGATA
Organism: Atta colombica; assembly: GCF_001594045.1. Classification (NCBI taxonomy): domain Eukaryota; kingdom Metazoa; phylum Arthropoda; class Insecta; order Hymenoptera; family Formicidae; genus Atta; species Atta colombica. The sequence goes on from NW_017259187.1 coordinate 346,317, forward strand.
TTTTTCCACGGCTGCTTCACGCAACACATATGTTGAGTACACGTAAGTCCGTTGAGTGTGTAAATAGCTGTTTCTATATGCAGACGGTGTTGCAAGATCGTGCTTGCAAAGAGTACTTAAGCTTTGTCTTTAGAATCCAGATTTTCAGATATCGGCGGATATTAAAGTTCTACCTTGATATTTATTACGTTTTTTATTATTATTTCCTTTTTATTTATAACATTTATTTTTTATACTTTATTACACACAACATTATACAAATTAAATGTGTACATATTTATACATTACATACATGAGTTATATCTTTTTTATATCTGCATTATATCTTTCTTATTGTATATTACAGGAAAAAATATTTATACACAAGAAAATTTATTAATATTAATATATTTTTTCTTAACAGTTTTATTATTTAGTAACTATCTCGTTTTTACATAAAGAATTTTCATGTTTCATTAAATATGTACGACTTAAATATAAATAGATTTAAATAGATTTTATGTAATATGCTTTGTTTTATGTAATGTGCTTATGTATAGTTACAAACAATTATTTACAGTCATGTCTTCGGAACGAACATTAATTTTGATCTCATCTTCTTTTCAATTTTAAAAAAATTTTTTTAAAAGAATATCCGATATTATAAATGGCCAATAGTATTTAAATCAAAGGCAAATGAGATAAAAACATTTTGGAATGGCTAAGGTTCGAGGCTCGTTATCGCGCGAGTTATCGACAAAAATCGAAGTTATTTGACACGGCTACGCAGGGAGAATCCAATTAGGTATACAACGCGCGCTTTCGCGGATTTATTTACCACCGCATAAATCTCGACAGTTGTAATATTTCGGTCCTGTTCCATCTTTTTCCTCTTCCCCTCCCCCGAATGTTCTTGTCGACGATATACGTATAGTTCTCGTGCGCGCGAAAGAGCGATTTTTTCTCCTCTCTCTGGCCGGAGAGAATGAGAGACGCCACATATTGCACATAAATTTCGCACGCTCCGTCATAAAAAGTCCATGGCGTCTGTGTGCATTATATCGCCATAACGGTGACCAGGGCGTGTCTCGCTTTTCTCTCTGTCCCGCTATTAGACGAAAATAAGATTCATTTTTTCACAATGTTGCCAAAACGACGATGTAAGCGCGATTTTATACGGGACGAATGCAAACCGGATGAGTAAATAATCCGGACATGTCTCGGGTGTTTTTTATTGCACACCAATTTTACCCGGCCGGACGCCGATAATGGCCGTCTCCTTGCCCTCGTATCATCGCTCTCGAATCGACATTTTATTAAATGATAATAAATATACACTTTCTTCTTGACACGAGACATATCAACTTGAAAGACGTTGCGAATGACATTATAATAATCATAACACATGCATGCAGTCGGTTTTACGTGTGTATAAAGATGCAAATATTTAATAAACGAGCATATATGTATACATATATAAAGCGAAAAGGGTGATCGTTTTAACACGACGAAATTTTGACTAATTAAATATGCATGATGATGTGGTTGGTGTTGGTCTTGTCAGGGCTGCTTTAATTCGGTCTCGCAATAATGAAACGGATTCTCTCTCGGATAGGATCTTCTCACTGCATATGCAATATGTATATCACAGCCAATCGTAACAAGAATGAAAACTCGAGTAAGGAGAGATTATTTTTATTTTGCTAATTGAATAACTTAAATTAGTGAATAAATAGTACATGATAAATATGTAGAACAACGAAGCATCTATCACAACTTTGTCTTATTGGATAAAATCTTTTGCGAGCATTATTACAATTGTAAGAAGATAAATATTTTTAAAAGATAATTTCATATTTATTGTTAATGATGTAATAAATGAGTAACGAGTGTATAGTATATTTAAAAATTTTACGAACACAATATTTTCGATCTTATTCGGCTGTGGCAATATTATTCCGTTGTTAAATTAAAATGCTAATACCGTAACTTCCGTGAGTTTATCAGGGATAAACGTCAGGTGAGGCAAGAAAACGGAAGATGAAGTATATGACCAAGAGGCACGAAACTCCTCATTTAGAAGGTTATTTAACTCCCGAGGAGTATATCGATAATCAGACGAGAAGAAACACGAAGGGAGGAAAATAATGTATGATGTGGCCGCGCATACAAAAGCGGAGCTCATTTCATCTTTGAGGGTCGAAGTGTCGGACTTCTTCTGATCCCGCAACAACCAGGTGGATCGATCCAATCGATAGCCAGCATTCGGAAGATCAAGCCGATCGATAACCGATCCGGGGACCCATTCTACCACCTTTTTCTTCCATGGATTTCTCTACATAGGGTCATACAGAGACCCCGCTAGAATTTTTTTTGAGTGCTTACGAGATACGGAGAAGAGAATCAGGAGGACGCGATTGGTCCACGAGATTGCACCTTCCTAAATGAACCGTGCGTGCCTCGGATTGCGTGAATCGCGCATCTCTTCTTTCGAAATACGTCTTATCGCCTTTTTTTCGGGATGCCAGATGCCACCAGATTTTTTAGATCGTAGTTGATAAGGTAATAAAAGTAAATGGAAAACAATCCGGCCGCGTGAGGCTGCTGAATTTTATAATTAGCCGGCTTGGTCGGTTTTAGGATTACCGGTTTTTGTGCCATGCGACGTGTTAATATTTGAAAAAAAAAAAAAGTTATATTGTGTACGCGCGAGTCTGTTTTTTGCCTAATAATATATTTCAGTTAAATTTAAATGTTACATTTTAGGATATATTGTAATGCACTGACTGAAATGCATATCATGAAAGTTCTTTTATCGTGGTTGTTCTTCTTTTATGCGGAAATTTTGTAATATCCACAGGAATTTTTATGCTTCGTAACGTTTTATAGTAACGTTTTAATCTGCTGCATGACGATGTCAACTCCACGTATCGTCGGACACGTCATTGTGTTGTTGTGACGTTAGAGTATTGACAAGCAATTACGTGGGCGTTTAACGTTGCTTATAGATTCTTCGGAGATTTTTCGATAAAGCATTTTAAGTGAACCTCATATTAAATATTAAAAGCTCTTATTCTCAATATATTTTAATAAAAAAAAGAACATGAAAAATGGAGTAATATAATGTTCATTATTATGAGCGACAGAGGACCGCGATATAAATTTATTATGCTTTCATACATTTCAGATTTTGCAGGATTTGTCATCGATTTTCTACCATAAATTTTTAAGGATTTTATTTCGTAACAACTTCTTATGTTAATTTAGGCAAAATTTCTTCTTGGCTTAAATTTCAATTTTTATTAAATAAAGGTTTTAACATTTGAGTTAAATAAATATTTGGCAATGTAGCAGAGATGTTGGAAAGTAATCCTTAATTTTTTTAGATTTTTTGAAAAAGAAAATAGAACAATGAAAAATATGTGAGCTGGACAAAAAACTCAGTGCCTACTGAACAAGTAAAAATATGTGTGCCTATGAAGGGTTAAATATCTTATTAATTAAATTGACTGAATTCTTTCTTCTTATTTAAATAAAAAGAAGTGAAAATGAACCTCGTATTGTTAAAAAGATACGTGACAAATATTGAGATTATGTATATCCGGAGGCACATGTATTACAATTTGTCTACGTAGATTATAGGGAAATATTTAAACTCACATACATATATTGCGCGCGGTGACGCGACGGTTGGATGCTGTTTCCATGGAATTCGCTTGGTCCGTGGGACACCGCTGACAATATGCCTGTAATCAACTACTCGTTTGTCTCGTGTCAGACGATAATAAATGCTTCTCTATATCTCCCCGTCCGCCCCTCAGCGCTGCCGTCGCGTTTCCCTGGGTGGTCGCAAACTTTTGTCGGACAATAAAATACCGAGCCACCGTAAACATGCAAATGAAAAGATTCGCGTCGGCTTTTGGTTAGATCCCGCGTTAGGCTGCGACTAATGGGCCCCCACTTCGTCATCCATATGAATTTATATCTGCCTCGGGAATAAGCCGTGCTGATACCTTCCGTTCGTTGGAAGCGCTCTGCGGTCACGTAGTTTAAGCGGCGCGAAGTTCGCTCTTTCCAGGGAGAAATAAAAGGGCCTTTAATGTTTCATGAAACTTTGTAAAAATTGTATTTATGAGCCCCATAGATGCTGTTTAAAATTTCATCACACGGCATTCTTATAAAAAAAGGATTCTCCACACGCGTGTTCAACGAGATTTGTAGAGGTTTTGCAATGAACAAGATGAAGCTATGTGTTATTTTGTCTTTATTTCTAAAGAAAGAAGAAAGTTTAAAAAGAAAATATTAAGCGTGTTATATAGATTGTCCTGTTCTAATATGCAGCTTACATCATTTTTATACTCGACGAGCAATAAAGCGTGCTACTTTTCTAACTATTTTTTCTTCTACAAGAAATTGTCCGAATCGAAATTTTACTCCTACTTTGGACCTTAGTTTTAGGACGTATGTAGATTCTAAAGATTTATAATTAGGCTGTATGTAGGCTCTAGAGATTTATAGATTCTAATCTAATGAATTTAGCTCCTACATTGAGCCTGTAAATGGCATTTATCGGAAAATTTCCTTTTTAGGTTCAAAAGAAGTTTTCTAAATAAAAGCTGTGGATTAAGTAATATTAAAAGAGGTCCTATTTGATTGTTCAAGTATCAAAACAGTTTATAAGATTTAATTAAGGTTGAAAGAGATTCAATGTAGGACTAAAATTTCGACTCGGGATGTTTCAGTTTTGTCAAATTATGACCAAAAAGATTTATAAGAATCATAAGTATAATGCTGTTTAGAATGAGAAATGATTTTTTTTATTGTTAAACAGCCGATCTTACCGCTTATATACGATTTGTAATATATACCTGAATAAAAGTTAAATAATATGATTTATTATATATTATAAATACATTTTATAGATCTTAAAGAGTTTATATGTAAAATTAACGTGTTTGGTTTGAAAATTAGCATGAAATGTAGGAATGCATAAAAAGATATTACAGACAAAGGAGAACTGATTAAAATGCTAATGTGAAGAAAAGAATTTTAAAACGCGAGTTCGCTTTCCGTTAGGCATATAAGGCGACTCGTTAGAGAATAATGCGCTCGTAGTTTGCATCGAATCATGTCGATTCGATTCATCGTTCGATAAGGTTTTTCCTGAGGACGTCGGCATTGTTCGACTATTAAATATTTCTTTGGCGACTGTGGAATGTATTCCTTTAAAATGTATAAGACACATTTTATTGAATATCTAGATTGCTTCTTTCTGTTTCATTTAAATTATATTACAAAAAATTGCAGAAAATAATATTACGCAAATTTTCACATTATCATAACCAGAGGTTCTAATATCGAAATTATCTTCAAAAAATAATATTAAATTTTTTTTGTCGCTATGCTGAAATATTCGATGCTTGTTGAAAACAAAACTATTGCATCTGCTTTCAAGTGTCTGTATAAATTTGATTGGAAGTATTCAGCGTAACAAGGTTCTGTTCTTCAATCATCTTAACAGAATCAGAACTGAAAATCGATTGTGAAAACGATATTTGGATATTATAATACAAACTGAAAGATTTTTCTCCTTGTATTAATAAATAATTTCTTATTAACTATAAAATAATTTCTCTGCATCACAGTTATGCTTATTAATAATTGTTTTCCTTCTATATCTTTATGAGCTCTTTTATTTTCAATTGAAACAGTCGTCATTGTTCTCAGTTCATTCTTTAACATTTTTCATCAAATTGTGGCGAATCGGCAATATGTCATATATTTACGGCATTATGATTTTCTCGACGAAGATTTTTCGTAATTTGGTGATCAGACAATATCAATGGAATTTGTTCTCCGTTTTCTTCAATCGCGAGGCTATATGGCTAGAAATTGGCAAAAAAATTTTTTTTAAAGAATAAAACATTGTATTTTTTAAACATATTTTTAATGTTTTATACATATTTTAAACAGTATTATAAAAATATGTTAAAAACATTCATTAAGCAGTTTAAACAATTTAAAACATGATTTTTACTTGCATTTGGTACATTTACCAATTTGTAGAAATTGTCTCCTCCCGGATTGCTATTCTGATCACGTGATCTTTCAATACGGCCGATTACTCTTGTTTCTTGATTTCGGATAAATAATGCACCGTTCGATCTACCAAGCCGAATAGAGACGATTGCCTCTCCGTTGTTTCGCGTGAAAATGGAGGAATATCGCGGACATGTATCATCAAGACGTGAAAGGATAACATGACTACGTTATCATAAGAGTACAAGGGAGAAATTCACGCGCGTGAAATGATACCATTACGAATAAATGATGCTTTCCGTGGTCGTAGTATTGAAAGAGCCGGCATCGCCTAAAAGTACATTATTGTTATTATTATTCGATGTCTCATTCTCCGATTGTTCTCATTCCGTGGCAACGAAATCGAAACGCTCGGCTCGCAAGTCGCACTTCGTTTTATTAACACACACTCGACAGATTTTTTTATATTTTTCTTTGTTCGAAGTATTGTAGTTTTTAAGTTTCCTACTCTCCTCCACCTTTGTACTCTCATCTAAATAATATCAAATAATTTTTTAACTTCATTTCAGTTATATGAATTCCAATTTGTACTGCAGTAAATTTGTCCATTATCAAACGTAGAAATAATAGAACACTTTGTGCCTTTGTATGAAAATTTTCCTTCCTTCAAAATTTATTTTACTATATTTTATATATTAGAGAAACGAGGAGGAAAACACAGAACGATAATCGTGTAAATGACTCGGTCTGATATTCCATAATTAAATTTTGTTTTATAACAACTGAACCGTATAATATAAAAACTCTGTTATAATATCCCTATTCAATTTTGCTGACGTAAATTAATTATCTTTGGGATATTCCACGCTTTGTTGAAATTATTTTTCCCTTTAAACCAGCCAATAATCCACAATTTTTTGTCGCGTAATACTCTACTCGCCTCTATCAAGGAGGGCAGCTTTAAAGATTTTTTTACCAAGGTATGGAAACTCACACGCAAGGGGATTGAGTTTCCAAGCTATCTTATCCCTTTACCATTTCCGTCTCGTCGCGAGAGATCTTCGACGATCGCACAGCCGTTCTCTCGCGTGACTCACCACCGTGTGAGGGAGTGAGGGTGCAGCCCCTTCGGAAAACAGCGCGCCCGCTACTTCGACGTCTGATATTTCGACTCACTATCTGCGGCCCCCACAAGGGAGTTGCGTGGGATTAGAAATACCCTCACGGCCTGGCATGCATTATAGATGCTCGCGCCTTAGATTAGAGAAGGTGGTGGGCGTGTGGTGCACGGCGCCCAGCGAAAATAGTCCACTCGTAAAGGCAATAGCTTTTATTCGTTTCAGAGCGCTGTGTATTTTAAGCAAACCGATACGATGCATGCGCGGGATACCGCGTGACACATTTGACATTTGTTTGAAAATTTAACAAAAACCAATAAAATAAAATTGGTACATTGTACTTTGGTATAAAAGAGAAGATTTTTTTTTTTCATTTATTATAAAATTTCTCTGCTACGAGATATTAATGTAAATATGCAGTATATATTATTATTAATTATTATATTGTGTAGTTTATAATGTAATCGATAACTCGTGTATATTATATATCTATAACTTTAAAAAAAAGTGTTTCATAATAACTGAAAAAAAATCTTCTCTTTTACTCTGTTAATTAAACTTTCGATACTTTTAATAAGCAAATTTTCCAATATATAACTAAATAATATTACATAAAAGGAAAAGTATATATTTAAAAAAGTATGGCATGCCGCAGCTATTTATACTCGGCAATTATTAAGATGTTATGGCTGGAATACTGGCGAATAGACGTATACATTAATAGCCATCCATTTGCGGTGAGCAATTATAAAGACGTAGCATCTAACGGGCTGCGGAAGGAAGTGCGAGGAAAAAAGAATGAAGGAAGAGGCTTGTTAAACACTCTGAGTCCATATCATCTCTATGTGGCGTGTGTATAGAGCGTGAAATACTAACGAGCGACCATCATCAAACAATGGAAAGTAGAACGAACAGAGAACACGTTTCAGCAGTAGCTATCAGAATCTTTTAACTATTCCAGCGCCACAATAAACCGAGTAATCAAATATCTTATTTTTTAGCACATAAATCTCGCGCTTCAGATGCCAAAAGAGGAGTTGCGAAAGTAATTACGGCTTCGTGCTTTGGGTACAAAAATCGCCGTCGATCGAAATTCCTTTAAGAACGATGGTTAAATCGTATTATATATCCAAAAGTATATAAAGAAATTTTATGTTAATAAAAATAAAATGTGAAGCTTCTGCCTCTTCGCATGCGACAAGTTCTACTGTAAGTGCCATTAAAAATTCTAGCCGCGCCGTCACCGCGAACAGAAATTCCCATTTTGCGCGATAAGGCGAGAGCAGCTTCTAAATCCCGCGTCCTGTCTCCGCGGCCAACGCTGATAATAACAATAATAGATGTCCTCATCTGCAATTACAATAAGCAGTTAGCGGGCTATAAATCACAAAGTAGTACGCCCGCGCGATGAAATCTTTCTTTCCGCACGTACCATCATGGAATAAGGAAACTTTTTTCTTGTCTCGGCAATCCCGAGGGATCGTCTTCCTGTTCCGGAAGTTGACGATGTGCAGGAGAGGAGAAGAGGGGTGAGTCTGCAATCTGAGGACCGGCTATTTAATTAGCGATGAACCGGTAACTCGTCGCAATGCGCATAAAAAATCCTCAGTCTGAAATGATGATTTATCTCCGAACAAATATACAAGACATTCCGGTAATTAGTTTTCATAATAAGCGATAAAGAGAAACCGTGAATCAGTTTAAAGAAAGTATAATACAACCGAAGAATGCCGTTCACACTTCGTAAAACTTCAGTACGGTAAATTTTGTTCGGCTATATAGTTGCACGAATGCCACTCAGCAATAATTCGATAAATAAATCGATATCATTTGTTGTGTGTTATTGAATGTCCATCAATAGCGCTTTTATATTGTCAAATTTATCGTAGATTCACCGAAAGTCATTGCCTTCGAATCTTTTGCTAATATTTTGTTATATATTTTATAAATATTTTCGATTTATTACAGAATTATGTCAACAACGTTAAGCTCAGAAAAAAATTATTTTCTAAAATAAGGGAGAGAGAGAGAGAGAGAGAGAGAGAGAGAGAGAGAGAGAGAGAGAGAGAGAGAGAGAGAATTAATCGATTGATAGATATCTTATAAATTGTGCAATTCACATGAACTATAACTGCTGAGTACTGAATGTACCTATGGTTTTTAAAGGATTTATTGATTATTGAGTTATATTTCAGGATTACTGTCGTTCAGACTTACTTTTGGATTACATAGAAGTTGAAGACAATTATTGGCTAAAATCGATTATTAATAAATTAAAATAGCTTTGCGAATAGGATTTATTATTTATGATTATTTCTGTAATTCCTTTAAATAATTATAGTTTTGTATTTGATTTATTAAAATTATCACTGGATGTGTTCATCTCGAAGTGAGAATACGATATTAAAAACGCTTGTAATACATCAGCTCCTTATTCAAGTTTGTATGAAGCCGTGCATTGTGATTCATGAAATTTAAATTTTGTTCTTTTACCGCAAGATGGACGTACCGTTACGTTTGTCATGCTCGATGGAATAAGTGCAACGGGTTGCTGTTTGACAGGAAGTTTTGCGGAAATTAATTATTTACTCTACTGAATTCTTTGTCCTTAATTAATTATTTACTGAATTATTTACTCTACTTGAATATCTTATCATTTTGATTACCTGCGTATTTCTTAATTCGTCAGAAACGATCTTGAGTAATATAATAAAAAGAATATTGATTACAGTTTCTTCCTGAGAATTATCAATATAAAATCTAAGAAAACTTTCGAAGAATATCTTTATCTTGATAAGCATACTTTAAAAAAAAAATTACGCAATTGTATGAATTTCGATTAATTCAGATTGGATTTGTAATAATCGATTTATTGAAATAATTTTGAATCTGAAATTATTTGAGTCTGAAATTATTTTGTGGAAATCAATTTATTAAATCTTTATACAAGAATATATTGAAAATTTTATTGAAAGTAACTACGGTATATAAAAAAATTAATTTATATATTTATGAATGTTAATGGATAACAAAATAGACTTTGTAAGCTCGAGTTACATTTATTACATAAGATAATAATGTGGGGATTCCTTTCGTGGTTAAAATTTTAATTGACAACAAGAAAGATTAATATTACACGATTAATAAATATATATCTTCTTCTTAATTGTTATAAACGACATTTTTGCTTGCATAGTCGACAGTGCGAATGCTATCCTATCACTAAATAAATGATTGCTCGGTTGTGCGAATATCATTATAAGGGATAATATAAAGTATAGCACCTGTGCATTTCGAAAATTACGACTTGCAAATTTATCAATTTTAAAAGAGAACACAGTCTAATTATAAAATAAATAGAATCCTATAGAGCAATATAAAAAAATAGAAATTAAAAAAGTAGAAGAGTAGATTAAATAAAATTGGACGAGTGCTTCCTTAGATACAATTCAATATTCTTTATAGATAACAATACTTTCCACACACAAGTCGTAATGATGCTATATATACGTACATTATATATACAGAAGCACTTTTTCGTACATAAAATATATTATATTTGCTTCGATCTATACGCGTCACATGCTTAATGTTGATCCGCAATCGGAAACGGGATATACATATAACAGGTAGTATTGAAAATAATGCGGTATTAGCGATAAATATATGAATCTGTCGGTGAGAGTAAAGCTTGGTGAGAGTAAAGGAGATGAAATTGTTATAACGGAATTGCAGATCGTAATAATTTATTCGGTTGCATAAGAGAAGCATGATCGCGTCAAAGCATCATTATACAGAAGTACTAATCCAGTAGATGATATAAGGGAGCACGACCGTAAGCACGTCCCAGATATACTGAGTGTTCAAGAAATCGCGTTAAACCCGTCCATTTACTTACGAAAATATTTATTGCTACTTGAGGCCCTTCGAAAAATGTCTCTCCCATATAAAACTAAAATTCCATAGTTAGTTTTACATTAATAATTATCTTCCAGTCGTAAGCCTACTGTTAGACTCGAGGTAGCGGAATTGCATAAAATAGAATCTTTCTTTGAAGAATGACGTAAAACGTCACTGCTTTCATCATTGTCTCTTCGTTACCATTGTATCATTCGACCGGCTTCTTTACTCTTTTCCCTTTATGTATTCGACGACAAAGTGTCATTAATTTATCATTAATAGTTGATCTATTTCCGGAGAATGTTGCACATTCTCTCTGTTTTCTAAAGATAGAACAAGCTCAGTATGACAAGCGAGACTTTCGGATTATAAAATATTTGTGATCATTTCATCGCGATAAGTAACGACGACGTTCATCATGCCTGCAAAATATTTCACAATTCGCTTTACTAATTTTAATTTTCCGAAAGTACCACGAAAGAAGTGTGTCGCTCGTCTTAATAAGCACTAGAATTTCAGTCATTCCTCGCTAGTAATCGCCATTCACAACTAGAGTAGAAATTTTCGGATGAAGCTGAACTTCAACGAAAACGCTCGAGGTTACTCTCAATTCCTCTTGCTGGAATTGATGAGATACTTGCAACAGTGCGTGAGTAGATGCTTTTCGCCAGTAACGTCGTGCTGAGCGGTGGGTGAGACTGTGGATTCTCTGGTGTAGACGTCTAGACCGTATTGACCCTCTTCGGGGAAATTTATAGAGAATGTGACTACGTCGTCGTCGGCGATAGAATGCGTCACGTACTTGGATAGGCGCTTCTCTTCAATCCCGTTCTTGTGCAGGGTCGCCATGAAGTCCGTCAACGGCCTCGACATGCGGAATTGAATCTCCAGCTCACGCCCGGCGAACACCAGAGCTTCCTAAAATCAATAGATTGTGCGATTGTGAACTGCCTGACAGGTTTTGATAAAATCGGCTTTGATAAAAGATTCCTTTTTCTTGGCCAATCTTTCTTGACTTTTCTTTTTTTCACCTTAGTATTTCCATACGTGAGAGAAAAGAGTGGAAAGGAAATTTATTCTTGTGGAACTGATTGTGGACCGAAACATGACAAAACTTTTACCTACGTGAAACATATAACAGTTACATGCTATACTCGATAGACTTGAAAAGTTTATTATATTTTACATAGCACTAGAATCAGCTTAATTTTTTTGAAAAAAAACATGTAATCATAGTTTTCTTTTTATTTATATTAATTTATATATATTAATTTTATATTAATAATAAATAATTATTAATTATTTAAAATTATAATGTTAACATTTTATACGCATTATTACACAATTGGTATTTTGATTCAACTATTATATGGACATGTTAAGGAAATAGAAGTCTGCATATACTTGTAAATCACTTTTTATAATCTATATTAATTGATTTTTGCCTTAAATTAACTATATAGTAACGAACAAACCAATTTGATTAATTAACGTACCTGATGAGTGATGGGTATAAGACCAAATAATCTGGTAGCTTTGGTGGGACCCCATTCGCCACTGGCGCAATCTGGCAATGGTACCATCACCGTCTGCAATTCTTCACATGCGATTTTGAATTTGCAGACGCTTTTGAATTTCATCGGTTCACCGGTCAAGTATTCCTTCGGCGTTACCGCATTGGCGAATATGTCCAAAAGAAAAGATCCGGAACACGGCGCGTGAACTCGAAACGCGACTATATTTCCCACAACCGACTAAAAAATTTCAAATTCGTGAAATTTATTTAAGTATTGATCTGCACTGCGTTATCTTCTTATTTATTTTAAATTTAGACAAATATAACGTACATCTTTCATATATGCGACTTGATAGTAATGTTATAAAATACAAAAATAATAGAAAGTTCTACAAAAATTAGTATTATACAATATCAGAATATATAATAATAATAATCCGTCCGTCTCTTACACACATACACACGCACGCGCGCGCGCACGCACGCACGCACGCACGCACACACACACACACACACACACACACACACACACACACACACACACACACACACACACGTTTTAAGAATTATTATATTAGGTGTGGGAAAAAGTTCGTGGCGTTTTTTTAATGCCATCTAACAGGAAAAACGCCATGAACTTTTTCCCATACCTAATATAAATTAAAATTATTTTTTTTCTGTCTCTTTCTATTTTTTAATTTTCGAATTAAGCATTTAAGTCTTAAAATAAGCTATTAAAGAGAAACATATGAATTACTTTATATGACTTTTATAATATTTTATAATCAAAGCAACGCGATTCAGTCGCTTGACATAAATCATCATGACATTAATACAGAGGCCACAGACTATTAATTTACCTGCATGACAAAACGCTTGAGCGACACACCGTCGTAACCATCGCCATCATTATCATAAAACTTGAGATTGTAATGAAAGATAAGGGATGATTGCATATGTGCTGGCATCGCTATCCTCACGGTTGCAGCACCAGTGGAATCCGTATACATAACGGCATTTGTATTCGTATCCGGAAAGTAAAGGCCGTACCTGTACACGCAGAATTTATCCGAACGGTATTTTCGCTGTGCAACTTACGGTCATTGTTAATAGACCAATCCCACCACACTTGCGAGAGATAGTCAGTTTAATTATATTCTAACGGTCTTTAAACGCGCTTCAATGGACAGATTTAATTTGTTAAGACGTGATACGCTTGAAGTTGTTATTACCTTTACTTAAGGACTTCGCACTAATTATATGGAAAATTAAATCTCGGTGAAATAAGGTTTTTATGTTGTAATGTGTGGTGAACAAAAAATGTTATATGCACATTGCTCAAATAATGAATAACTCTTAAGTTATGATGCATCCAAAGTGATTAATTATGAACACAAATTTTATACTTTTGATACGGTTATCCATTATTTGAATCATGTGTGTATACATCTTTGTTCATCATATTATAAGCTACATATGTGAAAACCACCTCATTTCACCGAGATCCAATTTCCTATGTAATTAGTGCAAGGTCCTTTAAAGCGATGTGAAATTAATGGCAGTTATATAAATTGCATGGAGTTGAACAGTGCATTTTGCGAGAAAAATGAATCATGAACGTTACAATTAATCTGCGTAGAATCCAGCTTTCTCTCTTATTCCTCAAGAAAGTATATTCCGCAAGAAAACAAGAAAACAGGAATGTTGCCTTACCTGAAGAATAAAGACCGTACGAAAGGCAATTCTTCAAAATCTTTTAGTGAAATCGGTTGTTTAAGCAACTGCCACTCTTCTTGCAGAGGGAAGAATTCGTATATGAATTCTCGCGGGTCCGTCAGGAAGTAATGGTCGTCGTACTCGTACCTAAGTGAAATGTCTTCGTGATCACATTGATCGTTTTATTTGCACACGCAAACGCTGTAATCACGATACCATCGATAACTTTGGTATGTCGTTACCTGAGGCTGTCGTTCTTAGCTTTCGCTTGACCGGGACGGGGAACCTCTTTGGCATTGACGAGATGTCGTGCTCCCCAATTACACTGGACGAACCGCCATGCACCTGCCACATACACGGCGTTCCAACTGTTCCGGAATCGGTTGTCCTCGAAACAAACGCCCGGTTGGTATCCCGCCGATTTGCTGTAACCCTTGATGACCACGCAGTGCAAACCCGCATAACTGCATGCAATGTTATTAACGATTTAAATATTATTAATTGAGATAAATGAAACATATGAATGTCGAACATTTCGATAATTCTTAATCTCTTTATATATTCTATATTATATGCATTTTGATCTCACGTTTCGCGAGTTTATCGGAATGCAACTAGTTACAATAACATAATAAAAATAAAAAGTTTATGTACATCAGCTTTCATATATGATTATTCTTTAATATAAAATATTTTAGATTTTTTTATTTATGGAAAATAATCTGCATTTATTAAATTCATTATTATTATTTTTATAAAAATAAAATTACACAAATTCCTTTTTCAAATTTAAAAAGCATGATTTATATTTTGTTCCACTAAATTTATATGTTCAAGGAAATATGAATAATTACATATGTAAATTTTGCAAAGTAGGATCTTCACTGTGTATCTTTATAGAAATT
>NW_017259187.1:361589-369414 GCF_001594045.1 Atta colombica
TTTCAAAGAATTTTATGTAAATCTCTTTTATTCACTAATAAAACTACAATAAAATATATAAAATAAATTTGATTAATTTTACTGAAGTGCATGGTAAAAATCTTTAAAATATTGTATTGTACCACTACTAACCAAATTTTCAGGATAAATTTTGAGAGAAAATTCTTTTCGTGTATCATCTATTTTTTGTAATATTATCGTTAGCATGCGGTTACCTGCACAATCGTTTGAATAGAACGTGGTAACTTTCCGTGCCATGTTTGATGCCCCTCAACAGACCCATGGGAGTGTCACCCCGTAAGTTTTCATCAAATTGCATAGTGTTCAGATTTTTCACGGTGATCCATCGGAATATTGTCCTCGCCTTTTCTATATCCGATCCGCATCTGCTCACCAACTGTCGCACTAAGTCGGTGAACGTTTTTTGATCTTCTTGGGCTACCTAAGAACAACACAAGATAATATAAATCACTTAGTATGAGTGAATCTTATAAAAGCGATGTTAAGAGTACGGTGTTTGGCTTGGTCGCTTATACATACAATCCAATATGAATAACATCTCCAGAAATTAGATGTAAGAAAGGAAATAAAAACATTAATATCGGATATATTTTAAGATGACAAAAAAATTTCTCGAGTTTAAATCCATTTAAATAAAACATTATAATGTAATAGATGATAGAGCTCTTAGAATACTTGCGATAAACTGTATACCGTAAAATCTTGTTCCAGAGACAAGGAAGATGACTCGCGAGAGGAAACAAGCGCTGAAAGAATTCCGCGGTGAAGTCTTACCGAAATAGCTATCTGATCCATGTCGGCGAACTCTAGGGGATCATTGTAGATATGGTATTTGGCGAGGGCTGGTGGCTGCGGGGGTGGCGCGCGCGATGGATAAGGCGGAGGCGGCGCTTCCTGAGTATAACCGTCTCCTTCGTCAAGGTATAAACTTTCCTGTAGCATGTATTCGCTTCTCGCTTCATTGATCAGCTCCAGCATCTCCGAGCTCTGTTTCTCCACCAGCGCGGCGGTTGCCGCCCTATAAATTGATCAGGAGTAACGAGAAGCTTTTGTGTTGAGCGCGAAAATCCGGCTTCCCGGTTCGCGAGCGCCAATGCACGCGAGCTTGTTTATCGTCCGGAAGAAAAAAGAAACCAAAAAGAATATAAAGCTGAAGCTACCGCGGCTCGTAAACGTGCACGCGTAACTCTTCCTCGTGTTCTTTCGTAAAATGCATGGAATCGATATTCGTAATCTCTTTTGAAATTGTCGACTGTTAATATATCATAATATATCATGTAATAAATAACAAACAAATTACGAATTATTGTACGTATAAAGTATAAGAATGTATGAAAAATTACATCGACTATACATACATATATATATTTGAAAAATTCCTAGACAAACATTTTTTTAAATCAGCGAATTCAGATATTAGCTTTTATTTATATCAAACTTCTACATAGATTTCTTCTTTTTTTTTAATACACGCGATAGAATGGCGTGCAATGATTGAAAGTTTATAATATTCTTCTTTATGAAAGTTTTTAACTTATGTTTGCGATCTTGGATCGCTCAGATTACATTAAAAAATTTCCCTTTTAAATACAACTGTATCTTAGGTAGTAAAAAGAACTTGCCGGTACCAATTCAGGAGAATACAAAAAATGATGGACCACTGCGATCTGTCGTTTGGTCAAAAATTGCGAGATTGTCCTAGTTTTGTATAGAAACACTCGTATATTCCTGATGTGTCTCAATTATTTCGGAAATTCAAAACTCTAAATAAAACGAATTCACAGTTTGTCTAGAGGCACAAATTTACACAACAATGCGTGTTCCACACAAAGCCAGGATCATCACAGTTCTTTGCTAAACAACTACAGGTATAGTAATCCACCCCATATTCTGGCAAATTTTTTTTCATTTCTCAATATAAAATCGCGTTTAAAAAGGGAGTTTTTTTTGAAAATATACAATATATATTAGCGATTCAAGATGGAATGCGTTAGCTAAAGATAATTTCAAAAGAGAAGTATTATACACGGAAAAAACGATTTGCTGAGATATCAAAAAAACAAAATTGTTATTTCCGTGTAGTTTTCAATCATTGTATCACGTTCTATTGTGTGTATTGAGAAGAAAGAGGATTATATAAAAGCTTGATATGAATTAGCTGATATTTGAATTTGTGAATTTTTAGAATTTTTGTTTCAGGATTTCTCAAACATGCTATATAGAGACATCCAATTAGTTAGACAAATTTTCAACTTTTTTCGATTTTATGTATTTGTATCTCACAATGAATTTATTACAGATACTAAAATTGTATCTGTAATAAATCCGTTATCAAATGTTTACTGTATCAAGTGTACCAGATATTTCTGTTATCCTTTACGCTCAATAATTACTTTTTTGTTCAATGAAATAATGAATGAGCCATGATATAAGTATTATTTCTTTGATCTAAAAGCGAGTTGTAGTGTATCGTATTAATTACATAATAAATACCGTTCGTGCTCCAGCATCTTGCGTGTGAGACTTTCCTTCTTCTTGTCTCTACGTAGAGTCATGTTCTTCTCCAGATCCTCCTTCTCTTGCTGAAATTGTTGGGTTCGAACTCTTCCGCCTTTTTCCCGTTCCCATCTCGCCGACAATTGCTCCAGTTCCTTCTCCCACTCATCCTTTTCAAACCATGCGTAATATATGAAATTATGAATGCGTAATATTGAAATTTTACTAATATATATTATTTGTAATTAACAATGTATTAAAAAATTAATTTGTAAAATGCAAATCACATTACTTTTGTTACAATCCGCTTTAATCATTACTTACTCGGAATTCTTCGCGAATTCGTCGATCCTCTTCCTCACGATGATGCGCAAATTTTCGGTATAAATCATCTTCTTCTTTTCGGTGCTTCATCTCAAGACGCGTCTGTTCATCGCGATCCTAACGCAGTAAAAATTAAATATTAAGACCTTAATTCTTCATATCTGCACTTAATTTTTACTCGACAACATTAATGAAAACATTATAAAATATATTAGTCTAATATATTGTATAACTCTAATATACTTTCTAAATTCTTTGGAGTGGAATCTCACTTTAAAGAGTGAAAATTGATGAATCAGTCTTGAAAAAGAATGGCTCACTTTTCAATCTTTAAGAGTGAGATTCAATTCTTTAAAATGACAATTCACTCTAAAAGTTTTAGAGTGAATAGGCATTTTATTATATAACGACGTATTAAAAAATACACATTGATATACGATAAATATATAATCTCTTATAATTTATTAAAATATATTTACATAAAGTATTGTGTAAAAATTTAAATTATGTTTATATTATATTATGTAAAAATTATATGAAGTATTACATTTTGAATACTTGCGGCGCACTGTTCTCGGTACTTGTAATTTTAAAAGTCTAATATGATCGGCATGTTACTAATTAAATATTAAAATGTCGTTATGTGCCAGGAAGTATATTCTACTAGTCGTAAGAAGATGGGATTCGCGGATATAGTCGAATGCAATGAAACGTTTCTTAAAACGCCTGCAGCTCTGGCCTTAAAGGTAGGTACTCCACTTTTTGTATAATTTACTTTCACGTCGCGTTTCTGCTTTCATTCGCTTCCAAGAGAGTCTCTTCGGGGGAGCGACAACCCGCAGCTAGCCGACAAAAGTGAACTAATCCTCTTCCGGTGTATTTTTTCAAAAATGCTACGAGTTGCATTTCGCGATTCTTTCCGCTCGTTGTAGTCCGGAAATATTAATGCAATGAAAATATGAGTAAGAGAAACGTTACTACTGAGGGAGACAAATATGTTCTTTTGAAGTTGTGCGACAGGATTTCTTCAATGCCATCTTTTCAATTTAATTTAAGAGAGAAAGAAAGAAAAAAAGAGAGTCAGTAACCACATATAAAAAAATTGAAATCCAAAATCTCAAAGAAAATTGGTATGCTTTATAAAATCTGTCATAACAGATTTATTTTGGAATAGAATAATGCATTATATAATTTTTCTTTGATACTTAGAACGCTAACGAAGTCTACATCGTATTTATATCATAATAACGCATACCTGATTTGAATAAACGCAATTTAGCTTAATGAGAAGACAGAAAAAGATAAATTTTGCATGCTTAAACATTGCGTTCAAAATGTAATTTTAACATACACGTACGTAACTTTACTGGCAACAAATTCAATGCTACCTGCATGGAAAATATACTAATGCATGGAAAATATACTAATGCAGCGCAAAACATAAGAAATAAATGTATAAGATTTCCAAGCATACATGTTGGCAAATCTGCTCATGACATCTTTCAGAATGACCAGTAAAAAAACTCGAGATATCAGCCTGAAATTCAAGGCTGTTTTTCTTTAATTGTGTTTTAGGCTTTCCACCGAGAGTCACGTTATGCTAGAAGCAGATGGAAGTCCACGCCTATGTAACATAATATTTTAAATTTTTAATGCGTGCGCGAGGCAAAGGCGAGTTTTCCGCAGAGACATTTTGACTCGTTGTGAATTTTGTTTGCCGTTTAGAGCGTTCTCGGAAATAGGACAACAGCCTTTAATGGATTAATTTTCCCTAAGCGTTTACGCGCGAAGGCGCGTGAGAGACGATGGTCGGGATATACATGCGCTATCCCCACTAGCTCTTTACGCGGCCCTGGCAACGATTCTCTAATTAGCCATCAAGTGCAGAAGTACCGCAAGCGGAAATAATTCCCCGCCGTCCGCCCCTTCGCCTCGCCTCTTGCAGACGTAAAGCAAGCCTTCCTTCGCGTGCAAGCGGCGCGGTAGCAGCGGTTTCGCATACAGGGGAAATAAGATGACGGTGTACACGCGTTCTTCCGTGGTAACGATTTGAATAATCATGAACGACAACTACGTGCGTCGGCACCGAGCCGCAGCATTGTTCTCGTATCCCAAGGAAAACGCGCGCGACAAGCGGAGGAGTTAATTCGCTCCGAAAGACCTTTACGTGTGCTTCGGTGCATCGTACTTTGATCGATCAAATTATTTAATCCGCAGTTGTATCATAATATCATATATTTCAAAATTACATTTACGTAGAATATTTATATATTGTTTACGCTAGTTTACACGATTTTTTTTCACGTAGACAATACTAGTAATGTAAATTGTTATAAATTGATGATAAAATAAATGATAACAAAATAAATAAAATATATAAATGAGATAGAAATTCTGAATAAAATAAGATTTTAATATAATTTTCAAAGTTTAAGTTTTATTTTTTTCTATTTGATACCCTTTAGTATCTTTTACACAATAAAAATCAAACTTTGGATCTCAATTGGATAAAAAAAATGTTATTTTGTTTAGAATTGTACCACTTTACCCTAAGCTTATAGATTTAATCCTTTAATCTTTATTTCTTTGTAACTTCTAATTTTTTATATTGAATATTCATTGAATTTTGTATTATCATCGAGAAATTTGTAGATTCTCTGAAATTTTTCCTCGATTCTTTTTAAAAAAATTATAAAACAAGTATCCACTTTAAATTGAGAAGCAACACATGTGCATAGTACCATTCCCTGCTCATTCTACACCAGTTTTAATCGTGTGGTTCTTATTTGCTTGACTCGCGACGGAGGCTGACATATCGGAGTAATTGCGGTCGTTCGATCACAGTCACGCGCAGCGATCTGTTACGTGTTCCCGTCGTTCCTCAGATCTGTTTCATCAATTAAACATAATGGCGATGGTCGCGATGCCAGTGCGAAGAGACTCATTCGCCACGTCACGTATTTGACTCGAAAGAATTATCTGATCATCGACAGCATGCGCGCACGCGTGTGTATGTGTGTGTGTGTGTGTGTGTGTGTGTGTTTGTGTGTGTGTGTGTGTGTGTGGGCAGGGTGCTTAGATCGTTCAGCTATGTCGTCGGTAGCATGAGAGTGTAGGAGGATCTGCGCGATACAGCGATACGGAACAAATGCCGGATAAATCACGCCCGTTGATTATTTCACCGCGGGAGAAAAATCGTGATTGTCTTGTAGCGCAGTTAACTACCGCGCTCGTATTGTCATCGCGCGTCATAAATTTTCGTAGGACGATGAAAAGGACGCAGGAAATCACTGTGACTCGATCTTATTGGCCGATGCCCACGCCGTTTTCGTTCGCGTAAACGCCATACATAGATCGGCCGGTGTCTAGCTACATAAATAAGGATAATCGGTCGATCGATCGGCAACGGCGGCAATCTGAACGCGCGAAAGCGCATTGGGAGAAAACGCGGTCGATAGTGGAGCGACTAGCGGCTCGGCCTTATTACTCCGGTCGGCGCGGATGGGAAAAGCGGTAATCTCATTTTCATGTGAAGTCCGTTCTCTCGCGACGGTTCGCCGCATTCCTACACCGCGCCAGTTGGACGATTATTCGCGTATGGGAGTCACGCGGCGATGGTATGTATGCCGGATCGCGATCGGAAATTCGGAAATCCGCGATCGGAGGTTTCGCGGTTTTGTCAAGCCAAAGCCCAGACGTTGAAATTCGAATTCAGTCATATGTGACTTGCATCTCCGATTGTCTCTTGTATTTAATTAATTGACTATTAATTGAGTATTTAATTAATTGATAAGGCAATGTATTTCCTTCTTTAGTGTATTAAGATAATTTATTGACATAACGTGATTACACAGACATTTATTAATACTATCATCTGCGCGATTCAGTTTTTTCCAATTCAAAAGTACAATAATTTAAACAAAATATTGATTAAGATTCCCTATAATTAAAAAACAATAATAAGAAAATACGGCCAGAGGGAATAGACGCTGTAAATCGTATGATGATATTTCAAAAAGAGATTCTTTTTATTTTTACATCAAAAATTTATTACAAAATCCAAAAGTATAATAAAAAAATGAATGCCGGAAAGTAATTGTCGGAAAGTACAATATTTTATATTATAATTATAATTTAATACTAATAATGTCTCAAGTTTATTTAAATGTTGTTTATTTAAATGTCTTTCTGTTGTTTAAATGTCTTTCTGTTGTTATATTCCATTCTAAATAATTAGATTGTTTCCGTAAGTATCATTTGAAGTTCTTTAGAAACAAAGTTTAGAAAAAATACGCAACATAATTTAAACCATAGTTTAATTAATATCTGTACAAATTAGCCAAGAGAAATCAGTCGCTGACAACTTTAGTGCTAAACGTAGATCTTGTAAGAAAATCAGAAGAGCCGCATCCGTATTGATCTGGATTTTATTACTACGGAAGTAGCTGGCAGCCTATTGTGCGTATTTTAGCTCATGCACACAATACATCTCCTTCTTCCCCTTTGCCCCTGTTTTCAGGAAGAAGCTAATAATACCAGCGGGCGGCATATGCGCGCAAAAAGTCAATTATCACATCGCCATTGTTCGCTTTCCTACGCGCTCCGAAATTATCATTGCTAATTCGCATTATTAATTAACGATTATTTTCGCAGATCTCGCCGCGGGATGCCACTCACTGAGAGAAAGAATTTTGTTAATTTAACAAAGTAACTTTAACCGGTGATCGGTAAATATGTGACAACAAATTTTGTTGTTGTGTTTGCTACTAACTTGCTATATCAACCAATTATTAGTAACAGAAGCAAATTATATAGAATCTAACCTATCTTTTGGATAGACTTTAGGCTTGTTTACATAAAATTCGTAGATGATCCTCCTGGAGTCTTAAGTCGTAGGAAATCGATCAAGTCAAATGTAGAGAGAATACTTAGAATTGGTCAATTTCTTATAATTTGGGATCCTGCAATCGTCTACGACTCTATA
>NW_017259187.1:369514-384711 GCF_001594045.1 Atta colombica
GACGAATTAATTTGCAATCGTAACAAATCAGTTTTTTAACAAATATCACATTTGCTTTCCCTTGATTTGTTCCTAATAAAGTCGTTTCTCTCAGTGCTGTTGGTGCTTCTCGCCGCGCGGAGCGAATGCGACTGCTGCATCCGCTCGGCGCGGCGCAACAATCTCCGTGTCTCCGCTCCGAAGATGCTGACTCGTGATCTCCGTGGAAGAGAACGGTTTTCCGGTTCTCCAGGAAATTGCGTGTTTACAACAGCATGTTAGACGCAATCGCTTAGCTAGCTCGCGGCATGCCACGCGCGTGTCGGAATAGTAACACTCTCGTCCTTATACGGCGACGACCATGACGAGAGCGATTACATCAACCGCGGCCGAGCGACCGACCGACCGATCGACCAGTGACTCACCAGATAATAATCGATGGGTTTCTCGCGGGCCTTGCTGTAGCCCTTCTGTAGCTCAGTCTGCTTGAGCGCATGGGCGATGTGCAGAGCGCTCGCGTCGAACCTGCCATATTGATAGCTGCCGTCTCCCGAATAATTGTGATTGTACGGCGAGGAGGCACCGCCGGTACCGCCGTGGATGCCATCGCGCTGGGACGAGTTAGCCGGCGGCGAGCCGTGCCCGTTCAGGTGCCTGGCATAATTAGGCGAGTCTACATTATCGTAACTGCAACAGAAGCGTGCACACGGGTCTTCAGGGGATTGCGAGGGTTCACCGAGCATAGGATCGCTCGGTGAGGTCCCCACTGCGGGGATCGAAAAGCGATAACACGTTAACTCTTCCACATTACCGAGAGTAATGAGATTAGTCCCAGGGCGACCCCCTCGTCGTGTCCCGATCTCGAATAAATTACCTTCATTGTTGTGTTTGTGTATATAAGACTAACATATGAAATGTTAATAAAAATAATGTTGCTTAATAGAAAAATTGATTAAAACGAATGAAAATGTATTATTCATCAAAAGAGTAAAAGTAGAATTAACTTTTTTTACTGCTCAGAAAGAACGATTGTGCTGATCTAAAAATTTAACTAAATGCAGATCTGAAAATAATTTTGTTGGGCCATCAAAATAATTACGTATCCTAAGCACGATGAGCAAAAAATTTTGATTTTCTAACAACCAGTTTGGATGTCCTATATAATTTGACGCGATTTTATATAATTTTGATGATCCAATAAAATTATGTTCAAATTTAGCTTTTTACGTACTTTAGCAAAACTGTTCTTTTCGTGCAGCAAACCAAACTGTTTGAAAAAGATTTCCTTCAAATTCCACTGTGAGTTAGAAAATTTGAATTCGAAGAATCTCTGGTTTTCTGATAAATTCTTAAAAAAATAGATTTGATTGTAAAAAAAGTGTTGAAAAATTCTATTAATTTTTTAATATAAACTGTCACATCGGATCTGTTAGTTTAGTTTTTGAAGCAAAGACTCTTTATGTATGTATTCTATTATAAGTTAGTAGACGAAAAACTCCCAAGACAGCAATTTTCATGCAAGCCGTATTAGTTGTGCGAGTTAATCCGCAATATTGCATAGTTTCAAACTTCATCCTTCCTACGAAAAAAATTCTTCCTACGATCAACTTTCTTTTCTTGGATATCTTGTAGAAGTAAGAATTTCATGTACAATACACGTATGTGCTGCATAAGGATTAAGAATCGCCGCGAGCGACGTTAGTGTCGGATGATAACGGAATAAAAGCGAACACTTGAAGGTAACGCGGTGTCCTTGATACCACGAACGTCGCTCGTTACACGATGATGCCAGCAAAGAATCCAGGTCGATGGATTACGTTAACCCACATATCCGCAACAATCGCCACTTCAACTCCTCTCCCTCGTGCGGCGGGGGGGTTTGACCTATAATTCCGGACAACTGCTATAATACGCGTAATAGACGCAATTACTGCGACACGAATCGCATTGCAATTAGCATTGTGGTTAAATACAACGAGTTGCAATAAATAAAAATCTCACCATTGACGCGGTAGCCTGCGTTTGTGAGAATTTAGTCGCTTAAGTATCGCTTAAATGAATGTGTTACACCTCTCTCACTCGGTCCGCTGGGTTCATTCACTTGTGCGAACGAAACCCATTCTCCTCTTTCCTCTCCTTTTCTCTTTTCTCTCGATCTACCTTTTATTGCACTTGTTCTCTCTCACTGTGATTATCAAGCTATGCAGGTTCGCGAGAGGCGGGTACAAGAAACTATCGGATTCGCCAAACGATAGAGTCAGTAATCGTCTATTAAACGAGCCCCAAAGAGGATTTCTAAGGAGCTTTTTTAAAGAATGTGGAAAGTAGAAATAATCGTAACAATTTTTCAACTTAAGAAAATGGATTCAAAAGATTGCAAAGAAAATTGTCGATAGAAAATCACATCGGATCTATTAATTTAGTTTTTAAGATAAAAATTTTCTATATTTCATGTTAACCGATAAAAAATTAAATTAAATAAAAAAATATATATCTTTCCGCGTATGCCGATTTATTATGACTTATGAGTAGCGAGATATTAGATGAAGAAGAAAAGAAATTGTGACATTTTTAGTAAATTTATATTTTACGAAATCGTTTTATATAAAATTCGATTAAAAATATTTAGATATGATATAACATGTTTAATACTCTTTTAAAATTAAGGATAAATTTGATATTTTAGATGATTTGAAAATTATTCATGCTTTTATAATTTTAGAGGTCTTATCTTTTACTACGCTTTACAAGAATTTTGCTAGCAAGTAAGATAATTGCTTGACGTAAATAATTTCGCGAAAATTATTCAAGAATTATCAATATCTCAAGTAATTAAATAATCGACATATTGATATATGATAAATATATAATTGGGGAACCTATAGAAAATATGTAAATATAATGAAAGAATATAATATAAATATAATAAAAAGTTTGAAAGTTAAGTAACAAGAACTCGAAGGAAAGTAGCTCCATCAGCAAGAAACTCATCGTATGCATGTAGGCGCGAGCGTGCGATTTTTGCGAAGCGGTGGCCATAAAAAGGCACAAAACGTGCGTGCGCGACGTTGCATTGAAAGATGTTAAAGCAGGTAACAGACGGACGAGCGATTGAAATAACTCCAAGTACTCCCGGCAATATGCGACCATGACAGCCTTTAACACGAATGTATGCACGTTGAGCATGCGTTTCTAGCAGGAACTAGATTGCAATAATAACGTGCGGATACGATGGTTACGTGAGGCGATATGGGCAGCGCGTTTCTTGCAATATCGTGATGTTTACTTAATCGAATCTCACGATCATGATTTCTTAATATAAAGCTGAGATCAGATTTATTTTTCTGATAGCGCAAATGTAATCCTGTTGAAAGTTATTCTCGTCAGAACATGGATTTCTTTCCTATTTAGAAAATATTTCCCTTATTACCAATATGTAAAGGATTTCTTGATTCTATATTGACATACTAGCTTCATATTGACTCTGCTTGCTTTGTAAACATGTAGAACTTAGTCCTTCGAGAGAGTTTCGCATAGTAACAAGATATACTAAACTAAATACTTCAGTTTCATGTTACGTTTATGAAAATTATTAATTTCCCTCTTTTCATCTAGATTCTGACTTTTTCTTCCACTGATTTCGTTACAGAGAATGTTCTTAAAAGTGTATAATTTTGTAGAATCTACTAAAAGTCTTTTGTAGAATCTACTAAAACTTTTAGTCAACTTTTCTTATGTGATCGCTTAAAATCTCTGTTTTAAGGAGCTTAAAACTCGCTTATCAGCATTCAGGTTAAAGACCAAGTAGCAGTTTGTACACAAAACTGTCGACTATTCGAACTTCATTCCAGACTTCGTCGGATTAAGGCCAAAATGGTCTTATTGCATAACGGTGGAGTGAGGCATCTGATACAGAAAAGAAGACCGTAAGGTGATATAGACTCAAAGAATGCATTTTTACGTATGACTAACAATTTTCACGAAATTACGTGTCAAACAATTGTGTCTTTCTCGCTGGCAAAATTCACGTACATATGAAGCATGGCAAAAGATAAGACCTCTTCAAAATCGTAAATGCATGAATAATATTAAAATCATCTGTAACATCAAATTTGCCACTAATTTCAAAGGAATATTTAAACATGCTATATATGGAAAGAATTTTTTCTTAGAGTTTACTCTGAAAATGATAGTCGTGTAACAACATTGTATTTCGAAGAATGTAAATCTCTCTCATTCATTAACAAAACTATACAATAAAGTAAGTATAAAGTAAGTTTAAAGTAAGTATAAAGTAAGTTTGATTAATTTCACTGAAGTGCATAGTAAAAATCTTCAAAATATTATATTGTACTACAACAATCATATTATATTTTATGATAAATTTTAAAAGAAAATTCTCTCCGTGTACCAATGTCTAAATATTTCCTGTTAATAATTTCAGATGATTTCGTAAAGTATAATTTTCGTAAAGTATAATTTTCCACTAATTAAATTGCAGATTTAAAATGAAGAATTACCAAGGCCATGAATAAACAAAGCATGACAGTTATACATATATTTTCCGCGAAACTCGATTTCGAGACATCGAGCTATTATTTCCAGCAACGTTCGATCTTGGTCGGCAGCAAAGGGAAAGTGGAGAAATTAGACATAAATTCTACGGAGCGTGCCCTCGGCATGTCCTTAGCGTCAAAATGTTATTAAATTAAATGTTTTGTGTTGTTTACGTTTGTGTTTTTGGCACAAAGGAAAGCTTAGCGAGAAAAGATACAAGAACCATGAAACATAAAACTGAGAGCGGTGGCCGACACTTCCTTGCGAGATTACCTTTGCTAATCGACGAAATTAGAATACACAGTGACGCGCGCAAGAAGCGATGACACGTGTTACAAAGTATCGCATTGTTCTTTAATATAGGAAATTGAGGTGAAGAGTCTAGCTTCGCGCCTATTTACGATTCAAATGAGCTCGGCTGAGAGCGTTACGTATTTAAATCTATGCAGCGTTCTACAAACTTGAATGACTCGCGAGAGTATTATTTGCCGAAAGAAAACAGATATGTTCACAAAGGGGCATTTAAAGAGCCATTACACTACGATTTGTTATCATAGAATAGCGCCAAAATTACTTCTGATATTCTCCGAAGAGAATAGCTCTTGTATATACAGTTTAGACGATAACGGTACTGAAGAAAAACATGCATGGACTTCGTTTTGAGCTTATTAAAAAATTTAATTTTGTTAATGCAAGTTGAATATTCTAAGCGTCTCTTTCGCTT
The DNA here is from genome assembly GCF_001594045.1 of Atta colombica. Taxonomy (NCBI): domain Eukaryota; kingdom Metazoa; phylum Arthropoda; class Insecta; order Hymenoptera; family Formicidae; genus Atta; species Atta colombica. Next base: position 374,775 of record NW_017259187.1, read on the forward strand.
TATTTATTGACTTTTTTTCATGGGTTGAATCATGTATATAAAAAGAGAAATACTATATTCCATAATCATAATGTAACGCAACATGTAAAAGTTAAGATAAGATAGACGCGATATATAAATGCAAATGCATTAAATTTTTATCTGTATTACAATAAATTTCTAATTATTCAAGGTTAAATTGGGAAGAAACGAGCTTGAGATAACGCTTTATACGCAATGTTACGCATGCGACAGAAATTGAAAAGATCGCGATATATTATGAGTTTTATAAATATCATTTTTAATATTTGATATTATACTGTGTGTTGGATTTACGTGTGTTGGATTTAAAGACAGATAACCAGATCCCGTGCATACAAATTGAAAATACAGATTGTTAAAGATTAATCATAGAAAACGAAGTTAATTAATAGAAAAAGAAGTACACTCACCAAGGTGGGAAGACACCGCGCGGAGACGCACCTCCTGCCCTGATCTGCTCGTTAACATAGCCGCTTCTAGGTACATTAAGGGCGCTTCTGATGCCCACGCTAGATCCATCTAGAGTCCCAGGTCCGGGTTTGGGCACGTGACTGCTGCAGTACACTTCTTTGTCATTGATCGTGTGCTGATTGTTGTAATAGGTCTTCAGGGTGAGCTTGGTACCGCAAATTGCGCACTTGAAACAGCCAGCGTGGAAAAACGTAAAGTCCTTCAAGGGACCCACCCTGTCGACTTGGTAAACAGTCTGAGCGCATCTCAGACATGTGCTCTCGTAAAAGTTCGGTCGATACATGATACCCGCCTCGAAGGACCGTTTTGACGAATCCAGTATCCTCTTCCCTCACCGGAATCCTCCGGCTCCTCGTCCTGATCACCGCTCGCTGCAGTCTTGTACGGTGCAGTGTTTCGCTCTCGATCCGTGCGACCTTGGAAATTAAAGGCCTCGATCAGGGAATAGAAAAATTACCTCTCACCGCCAGGATAAATACAAGGCGACGCCGGCGAGACGAATAACTGGGCATTACAGGCTGTTTAGAGATCGGCACATGACTCGCGTAGCATAACCGTACATTTCTAATTTCTCTTTGATTTTTCTTTCAAAGAAAATGTCGCAATCGATCTAGTCTCGATTTCTAATCATGGAATTTATTATGCGAATGTGAAATTGAATTAATTAATCATGCGTTAAGTAAATCTGTTACGTTAATGCATGTTTCTACTGTAGTTTAATTTTAATCTTATTTCAATTCTTTATCTTTTTCTTTTAAGTTTTAAAAATTACGAAAAGATAAAAAATAAGTTAGATTAAAATTAATCTATATTGATAGAAATTGCTATAAGAATTATGTTTAAAGAAGAAAATATCTACAGATGTTATTATTTTTGTTTAATTATATCGAACAGGTATAACTGTATTGAAATAGATAGATAAATATGTTAAAACGAGAGAATTTTTACTTAATTAATTTTAGTGGAACGAATGAATATCAGGTTTACGACGATGTATTTAATTTCTACTGTTTCTTACATATTATCTGTACTTTGTTATTTGATACTTTTGTACTTTCAATTTGTATTTTCAGAAATGTTTAAGTAAAATCGCTGTTATGTGTTTAATAATTTCTTTCGTACACCGGATATGAATACGCGAGATGCCGAAGGTGGGAATCAAACGCACGTGAAGGAATTATACGCAATAATTAGTTTGCAACTGTTAATTACGCCAGCAGATTTCTCAGCGTTCGTAACACGCGAATGTAGCTTGCTTTACGCTCCAATTCGACAATAGTGAGTTTTCTTCCCGACGAGCCCGAATTGCACACCGTTATCGCGTGCGGCTGCTTTATCGTGGAATTTCTAATTCTATCGGTGCTCCTTCGTATTGGATGCATTGCCAAGCACATCGAGGGTTTTGAAAGATAATATCCGTAGTAAGATCTGAGAATGAAGGTATACGGGGCGAGCCTGAATCGCCGACACTTTCCTGTAAAATTTTGCAACGAAACATTGCCAATACTTCATGAAGTGGGCGACTAAAGAAGCAATTGCAACATATTTAATGACAGTGAATATGGCTAATGCTCAGCGAGATTTTCCCACGTACCGTTCAGCTGTGAGCATTTAATAGAATTTCTGCAAGTCTCAACATTAATATACATCTATGAATTTGTTAATCTTATCATCTTAGTTATTTCTTTCTCACATATTAGATTGATAATTAATAATATATTATTAAATGCGTTAACGCACACACAGTTGCACAAAATTCTAAATACAACGATAAGTCTAAATACTGAGAGTTAAATATAAGAAATAAATATTATAGTATCATACTCCAGTCATTCTCTGCTTTATAGAAAAATAATTTATTATCGATACATAAATCTATTTCTTTTTCAATTTATTTGGTTGTGAAACAAGTTCTTAGTTGACAATCTTTTGTGAAACCGAGTTATGGAAAAACATAGTGTACTATCTAAATTGACTGAACGCACTACTTCTTGCATCTATCTGACCGCAATGCTTTCTAAATTCTTATAATACATAACCGCCATCATAGCGACTAGCAATCAAATAACTATCATTTAGGATTCAGATTTTACAGACACTAAATTATTTCTCAACTTTCTCTCATTGTTGAATAATATTTTGAATAAACAATTAGATAATTAACGATGAGGTACAGTTACTTAATTCATATATTTTTACATAAATTCATACATTCTTCTTTATTATATAATATTTTTATATAATAGAATATTATATATTTTTTATATAATAGAAAATGAATAAATTTATGTCATAAAATAAAATTAAAATAAGTAAGTATATTGTGCATTCTGCTGTAAAAGAAATATTACAACAAAAAATCAAATCTTTACCTTAAGTATCAAAAATAACAATTTAATCGGCTATTAGAAATTGCAATTGACTTCGCAGAAAATGCTTATGGCAAATTCTTCGTATAGACGGTAGGGACAATAGTGCTTGCGACATGTTATTAGCAAGGCATTCATGAAACGCGACACGTGCCTAATCTCTGGTTCTCCTTTTCTCTCATGAAATAAGGTTTTCCACAGCCAATTGGCGAGGTCATCGTCCCGGTTTTTTACTTTCTAACGAAGTCTTTGCCACCATTAAATCAAATGCGTGCGGTAAAAGCAATTGCGATCCCGATGATGATGTACCAATGGAACATATTGGAAGGTTCCTTTTTTTCGAAGAATATGAGGTGCATGCCAGCATATCGGGAGAAAGCATTTTATACGTACGTCGCCGTATCACGCATCGCGAGAGTATGAGCTAATTCTTTGTAAATGAGGCCATGGTGTGTATGACCTGTTCTCGGATAGTTCGTTGATTCTCAGCAAAATCCTGTGCACCGAAGAATCGTAAAAAATTTGTTCATGATTACGCTGGAGTTATTTTTATATTTAACTCATATTGCACAGATCATTCCAGCAATATTGTAGCAACATTGCAATGTTTCAGCAATATTGTAGTAATATTTAAAATGTTGCAACAATGTTGCTGTAAGCTTCTGTGCTGTATGGATGAATGTTCAAGAAAACTGTTACATCGTGCGACAGCATTTCTCACATATAAAAAACTCAAATTTTCTGTGAAAGTAGAGATGAAATCCACTACGAGCATGCGTTTAATTTGGCGATATCAAATCATTTGCGGTTTTTGTGCACGTTCGAAGTTTAGAAGAGTTCACTTTGTCTGCGACGCATGATGAAATTTTACAATTGTTTGAAAATTATATATTTTCATAAAATTATGTATTTCTATGTAAAATTGATCGTTGAATGAAAAAACAATTAAATTAAAGCAATTGGAGTAGAGCAAAATGATGAAAAAAATGCATTTTTAGTCGAAAATCGCTCAAATTTCTCCTTTTTTCAGCCTTTTTTCGGCCTTTCTATGATTTTCTTTGTAAATATTATAATGAGAAAATGTATTTGCATGACTTCATTTAAAAACAACATTTGTTACTCGTTTTTCTAATAAAATAAAGGAAATTAAATTTAAATTTATTAAAGTTAAGCTAAATTTTAAAGTTAAAAAATTTATTAATTGAATCTTATTTTCGCGTGTTTTCATGCGAGTATAGCACGATATCAGTAATTATACGCAACTTCCGGCACGTACCATAAATTTGACATAAGACATTTTTAACAAAATAATCTTCAAAACCTTCCACAAAACTTTTCGATATATTGCGCGAATATATTTTGGTGGCATATATAAATTGCACAAATAACAAAAGTTATTACGATATGGACACTGCATTTTTCTTTTCTTTTTTAATTTTTACTTTGCTTCATCAACTTATTTTATTTTTGTTTTAGGTTCTGAAAATGCACACTTGTGAGCATTTAATATTTGATAAACAACAAGGATGAAATAATGTTCATAAGCATTGTAAGCCTGAATCGAATCGCGGTATAGCTAACTTCAAGAAAAATGCATTATGACTGCTTTTATAGAAAGATCGAAAATTTTGAGTAATTTTTAATTAAAAACATATATTTTTATCATTTTTCTTTATTCCTGTTTTTTAATTTTCTCATTCAGCGACTAATTTTGTATGAAAATACATGATTTTTAGACAATTGTAAAATTTTATTTTGCATCATTCTGAAATAATCTGTTCAAATAAAACTAAATGTGCATAAAAATGTAAATGATTTGATATCGTCAAACGCTGATACTAGATTTCATCTCTACTTTTACGGAAAATTTGAGTTTTCCATGTGTGAACAAAAAAAATTTATTTTTATTGACAATGTTATTAGTGATATTAATTAGCAATGATTTTGGACTCTAAACTAAAATTTTTGAACGGTTATACAATGTGTATAATTTTCTGGTACTATAAGGATTGGTATTATGAAGTTTTAAATTGTAGATAAAAAACCGTAGATAAAAACTTTCTCTATTAATCACTTTAAGGTGGAGCCATCTCACTTGCATTCTATACTTCAAATAGGATGAACTTTAAAACTTACAATTAGATGTAGTTTTTATAGGGTTAAGATATGTATAAAAGATATGTACATATGTAAAGTGTACTACACGCACATACTAATTTATTAAAATTACTTTGTAATCATTACATTGAGAAAAATATCTAAGTAAAAATATTTGAACCAGAACATTCTGATTAAGTATATTAATCAGAATTAATCGGTTATCACAATTAGAATTTAATAAATTTAACCAGAAAGTTCTGATTCGTTCATTTTCAATTCCAATTAATCCAACCAGACATTTTTCTCGTTGTGCAATTTCGTATACTCAGAAATCGACTCTGGATTCATACTTGGCAAGTTTTCTTTCGCATCTTCTCTGTTTTCGAATATCGGATTCTCATTTTGTCAGATACTTAATGCGATCGTCATCATATATGCGGCTCGAACTATATCGTTCGAACTTTGTCGAGCTAATGTTTATGCTTGCTACCATCGCGTTGTATATAATCCAGCTAGTCGGTAACTGGCCTCGGCGATGGGACTAATAATGCGTAATATTGATTATGACGCAACTGTACCGGTAGTATCTTGCATCGAGTTACCCGCGATACCTACGGTATTGCCGCGCACAGGTGTAAATCCTGTTATTCGCTAATAGAATATGATAAATCGACCCTGTCATAATCCCCTCGCCTGTCTCGTGCAATTTTTGACACGTCACCGCGCAAGAGCTACGTTTCAATCGGAACGATAATTTTTGTAATGGAATACTGTCCGATTAATGCCCGTATCTCTACCCGAGCGAGCGTGCTCGCTTCTGTAACGGAAACTCCTTAACTCGTCTCATTAAGTCGCACATTTTACTCCGTGGCGCACTTCAGCGAAGTACGGAAATCATAAAATTCCCATAAATTTCACCATCACGAGCGACTTTTGCACGAGTGACCGCAAGTGGAGGGTGACTCTTTGAAGTCGAGATTAGATGATGTGTGGGAGTCTCGAACTAACATTTAAGTGAACGGTATTAAAGAGAACGTATTTAATCTTGGAAAAATTGACAAATATTCCGGAACAAGGTCGTTCTTCAACTACTTCGAGAATTTGAAGTCTATGTTCCATTTACTTTCCGTTTGGCTGCAGTGATCAATGGCAGTCGACGTTTTGCGTACATCGAGAACAGTAATTCCCCGAATGGAATGTGATGTGATCGAGGCGGTACGATTATGGCGAATTGCATAATTCCGAAGCGAGGAACGGATCGCCGTTGATGGAATGGTCGCGTAATGGCGCGTTGCTCCTTTATAAATTATGCGATCTTCCGGCGATCCGAGAGAGCGATGCGTCATTTATCGCGGCGCTCATTACAAAAAGCCCGATGGCGTAATCGCACCTACACGTACCCACGCAATCGTGATTCTTGAGGCTTCTTCGTTACCGATAAAATCCGCTTCGGTACGACGAGCCGAGATCCGGAGTCAACGATGAGATGGGATCGAAAGCGGCGATTTTAGAAAAGTATAAGGAAGAAAGCGAGACGCCTGTCGGAACTTTATAGCGTAATGTAAAAAATTATTTTTATTATTTTATTTTATGACATTCCTCGCTTCGTTTATTGTGCGATAATGCTCGTGTCCCCATTTTGGTCTACCTTCTTCTAAGCATTCATGCAAGCCACACGCACGCGTCTCGCGTTGCTGTGTCACGCACGCTGTGAGACACGAGAAACTTTATTATAAGGTAAATCGCAGGGAATGCGGCCGCGACTCTCGTTTCGGATATGTACGCGCGGAACGTTGTTTCGTGAAAACGACGCGATAACGGAACACGTTGCGCAAATGAGGAAAGAAATATCGATTTAATGTTATAACTGACAGATTCATATCAATTTTTTTAAGCAACTCAAATTTTATAATATAACAAGTTTCTAGATACTGTTAAATTTATAATGTCCAATTATACTCAATTTGAATTATTTTTTATTATTTGTATAAATGCTTCTATCCAATATATCGTTAATTTGACTAAAACAATGGAGTTTAACTTAAGAAAATGAAAGAATATTAAATTTGAGACTTAAATTTCTTTTATTAATTGCATTATTTATTAATTGCATATGTTAATATGAACGATGTTTACTTTGAAATTAATCACAGAAATGGATTGATTTACATTTTAACGTGAAAATTAAAAATAATGAAATGTTATTCAATTTAAGGGATTAGATTACTATTGTTCTTTCGATAATATCTAACAGTGTTATGCAAAATTCTTATCGTATCTGTAAATATAAATGTAATATGAAGAAATTTGCCGCAAAGCAACTCATGAAAACGATTTTGTTGATTGCCAGTTGTTTAGTTTTAATGTTCACTTCTACCAATGTAGGTTAACTTTAATCTCGGTTTAACTTACTTTTTAGCTTCTTCTATTTCTAAGAATTAGAAAAAGCTGAAGAATAAATCAACCTGAGATTAAAGTGTATCTACATTGATAGAAATAGGCTTATATGGCGTAACTAATGTAGAATTAGATAAAAGAAGTACATTGATTATCATCTGTCATGATTGGGATATTAAAAATATTAATTCCATTAGTATTTATTAACTTAATTGAACTAATAATGGAATCAATTAAATTGTGTAAAACTCGACCGTTGTTTGTGAGAAGTCTTTATATTATTAATGATATTCTTTTCCATTTGATTTCCAATGTATTCAATTCTACGAATTTTAATCTTTCGGTTTTCCGTTTGGAAAATTATTATTATTATTATTATTATTATAGTTATTCGGAAAACATTCGCGAAATTTGATATGACAGCGATGCTTTGATCTGGAGTATTTTGAATTCACAGCGCGAATAAATATCAATACGTTTACTCGTGCATGACGTATCCGTGCACGTATCCTAATTTTGGTTCTACAATACTCTTGCGACGTTTCATACCAGCCATCGACACTGAATATTGAATAATTACTAAAATTTAGTGAATAAGTCTAGAGACATTTCCCCATTATTCACGAAGATCTGCAGGTAGACTCGACTTTCTTAATCCATGAAATCGTTTAAATATTGATAGATTATCTAAATGACCATCATGAGAAGTGCCATCATAAGAAGTTCTAGAATTGATACACCATCATCAAAAGATAGACAACCATTAATCACACAGATCATTTAGCCAATCACGAATACTAATGATACTCCTCACACTCATACACAGTAAATTTCTACATGATCATTTGTCGAAAATCACAGAACCGTGGAGCGGTAATTCCGCTCCAATAAAAGTAGAACAACTCTTGCTTCTCAAAAACGCAAATACATTGACTTATCCTTATCCTCGAGCGGCGATACGTACGTCCTCATAATCTTCGCTTCAGCGTCATTCACGAGCAGTCTCGATGACTTCCGTGACTGCCAGGCATGTCTCCTTCTCTTAAGTTGTCTGGTTCTTGATATCGCCTTGGGTGCGACTACTTTGCAGCTTAGTGGAAGATCGCAGGTAATGACAAGCCTCGAGCACTACGTAACGATCACGCGCGCGATATCACTCACGGTCTCCTTCGATTTACCGATTATTTCCGTACCGTGCATCGAAATCACCAAGCGAGCGCCTCGCTCCGTTTCACGAGTCCCGCGCGCGCGCGCGCGACGCGGACGAGGAGGAACACGAGGAGGGAACGGCGAAGAGAAGCGAATCAAGTGGACCACCGATCGAGTCCACCTGTTCACCAGCGATCGCTGCGATATCAATCGTTATTTGTCAATGAAACGCCTCACGATCAGAATTCCCGGGATTCCGTCAAATTTGCCTCGTGGATACCACCGTGTACTCTCAGGTACTCCTCCACGAGTACTACTCTCGCGCGATTACACGCACGACAGCCACTTTCGACCTTCCAGCACGGCGCGTACGGACGTCTTGGGTGACACGGTTTCGGTTGTTCGCCACCTGGAATGAGGTCTTGGCACTAAGCCAGGCAGCTTCGCGAGTTAGATCGGATCTGAATATCGCCACCTGCCTCCGTCGGCGTTCCAGGAAGGTCTGAGGTGAGAGGAACGGCCATTTTGAGGCACCAACGATGGATCGGCTCAGGTGGCGCTACAAGTTGGAGAACCAACCTGCGTTCTACCTGCGTCTTACCTGCGTAACGGTCACTCTCCCGTGTGCACTCACCTGGCGAGGACCTGGAACCATCGTTTGATATACATATGTGCTCAGGATACATTCTTTCGCTTTTTTCTCTTTAAAAAATAGAAATAAAAATTTTTATGCGTTAAAATCTTGTAGCTAGAAGATCATTATTTGCTCGAAGAATTTTATTTAATTAATTGCATCGTTTCTCTTTGAAGGAGTTCCGGAAGACTTAGTAATCCATAAAGTTTATTACGATTTCTGATCGTATCAGCATTGAAAGTGGCCGCAATGATAAAGAATCTTCTAATTATAGATAAGAATATGTTAAAACGTATAAAAAGTATCGTCTATAATTTCATGCAAATGATATTATAATATATTAAGAATAACTGTATAATTTATTTGTTGTACGTTATCTCATAATTATGCCACAACTGCATGTAATGACTTAATGTAGTGACCTAGCACGATGATCCGACAGATGTTGCAACAAATATATAGCTAAAAGGACCGGTTATGTATATAGATAATGAAGCTGCTAATAGAATTGTGGATAGAGCAAGTTTATTAACGCAACTGAATTATGGATCGTGAATTTTTGTAAAGGTTGCTGTTTTGTGTCATACATTAAAAGTGTTTCTTGTATCACTCGCTTTCTCAGAGTCACCATTTCTAGGCAGAAAGTACAAGATCTATGCGGGGGTAAAAGTGCGTGTGCGCGCCCACATGGACGCGTGAATGTCGCATACGTGGGAAGCGATTTATTGAAAAAGAAGAGACAGAGAGAGAGAGAGAGAGAGAGAGAGAGAGAGAGAGAGAGAGAGAGAGAGAGAGA
>NW_017259187.1:384811-410604 GCF_001594045.1 Atta colombica
CAATAATGGCAACAACAGATTACATATTGACCATTTCCAGAAGTTTATGTTCAGTTATACTCTATTTAGTTCTAACATTTCATTGCATTGAGCTCATTTCCGTGCACATGCCTCGTAAGGCTAAAAGATAATAAGCAATAGCAATACAAAGCAGAGTGTCAATTAAGAAATCATGTAGCTTAATAGAATCAGTGGAATTGTATCTTATCATCTTATTAGAATATAATATGCAAATAATAGGTACCTACTTTTGTGTAGTGACAATCTCACGTCAAATGTAAATGTCCATGGCGATAGCAGGGTGTGCCAACAAATTTACCATGTAAATTTACGGATTGAACATGAGTCAACTGCGACCGGTCAACTTCGACTAATGTCACATTAGCATTCCACATTAATATATTCCACGCGATTAACATAATTACAGATTTCTTGATGTTACACATCAGCAAGTTTCTTTCTTTCTACTTCTTTAATTTTTAAAATAACTTTAATCTTATTCTTAAGGAAGCTTATTTTTAATGTTAATTTCTGCCTGAAATATGTAGGATTGGAAATCAAGAATAGAGCTACAAACACTTTATATTGCTTGTTTAGAGAAGTAAAGAAAGAGCGACTTACTTACTTTTGCTCGAAACGAGACAGACTTAGCTTAAATTTCTTTTCTCTTTTCCTTTTTTAGCAAAGTTTTTTAAATAATTTTTCAAAGATAAAAATGTTATTTATAAAAGTTAATCTTAAAACTTTGAATTTTTAATTCTCTCTCTCTTTCTTTCTCTCTCTCTCTCGGTTTTTAATAATAAAAAATATAATAAAATAGAACTCCATTTATAACGAACATGTCAGACAAGACAGTTCTGATCGTATGGTTCGGATAATAGAGATTCACTAACTCTTTGTTTTCTATTAATACTGAATATAAACTTGTTCTTATAAATGGAGATATAAACGAACTTATACTATAAAAATATTAAGAATGAAAAGAAACTGCTCTCTATATGGTTTTTAAAGTGGATCTCTCATTTTAAAGAGAAAATTGAATCAATCTTAAAAAAGAGTAATTCAAATTTCAATCTTGAAAAGTAAGATTTCACTCTTTAAAATTTAAACAGTTCACTCTCAAAATTTTTTAGAGCGTATACAAATATTTCATATCGAACGTCCATTCAAAAAGAGAATAGCCATTATCTGATGCGAGATAGATATAGCTATATATAAATATAGCTATCTATAAATTTTATTTTCTTCTGATAAAATTCTTTTTTATTTTTGAGATAATAACTTTATTTAAAAAACAATATATAGATAAACTTAAAACAAATAATAATGTAAGGAAATATATTAAAAATTTAAACATTATTTTTTTATTTCTATAGATGGCTATCAACATTTTTATATTGAAGAGGACTCAATATTAGGATCGAAACGTATTTAAATATATGTATTATTACACACGAATATCTTGTGTTGGCTCACATTTCCTTACATTATCATTGTTCTTATTTAAAAAATTGATTCTTAAAAAATTTCTCTAATTTTAATACTTGAGATATTGGAAACCAAGAAGAGCTGTAAATACTTCATCCAAATATTCATTTATCTGAAGAACTGAAGAAAAGAATGGCTATTGTTTTCGCTCGGAACAAAATGGACGTAATTGTAGTTCCTAAAGCGATACCAGTTCTAACATCTAAGCTGCACGTACATAGCGAGCATCGCGATATATTTACGCAAACGGGGAGACCAAGGAGGAACGGTGGCAACGGTCCAGCAGACACGGCGTTACAGAAATAGATTTCGGCGGCGATGCAACGACTGCCCACGAACGAGCAGCGTCGTTCAAGCCGACACCAGAGACAAGGCCCAGTATCGTGTGGACCAGTTCCCGAGAAAAACCGGAAAAGTCAACCCCGGCGAGGTGTCCCACATGAACGTGAGTGTCGATATTCGTTCCATTGAGTGCAACCTCCGGTGCATCTTCCGCCTCTTGGACTTTCGTAACGATATTCAGTACAATGGCTGACGCCATTTGTCCTTCTCTTATTTAAAAAAAGGAAAAATAATTGAGGACATAACATAATTTCACACATTTTGGATGATAAAAAATGTAAAATCGCATCAAGAATGATTTTTTCAATAATAATAATGAATGTTCTGAATAAAACCGTTAATAGAATAGCATTGTTGGCTAATTATTGACCATTGTTGGTCGAAGATTTCAGTGTTTTATCGACGTGATCCACAAAATCAATCTATAACGTTACGACTGTCGTGGATACGGATTGTCTAAATCGGAGCATGGTGCATCGACTTGGAGTGCACACAGCGCGTGCATTTAACTTCGTTTCTTAGAGCACAATGTCGATAGTAGTATCAATTTAATAGTGCTCATTTTCTAATTTAAGAGATGAGTCAAATTACTTTACATCTCTTGAGAATTTAATAGAAAACATCTTTGACGCAATCATGTCGTAAAAGGCAGTATATTAATATTATTCTTGTTTGTTTTTAAAAAGTATAAATAATTTTATTCTTAAAGACACATAAACAAAAATATAATTAGAAATTTGGTTGTTAAGCGCGATTTTTAATTATGATATAATAAATATTCAATAGATTTACGTAAATGTTTTATGGGAACAAAGAAGAGACTCTTAAATTTGAGATTCTTCAAATTTCAATTGCTAAATGTCTCGATTTAATTAGAGAAAACGAAAATTCGCATCTCGAGATAATTATTTATTGTACGGTCTAAAATCCACATCATTGCTTCGCTTTGCTAGTCTCATAGCATCGTATTCGCGTAGGCACCTATCCATCCTATGCGGGTACCAGCGACTATTGGAATAACGAAAGATAAAGCAGGCTCCCTTTCTCACACTAGTGCTATGCGGAAAGTTAGACTTGCGAATTAGCGCGTGCGTGTTATCTGTAACTTGTAACTTTATACTCCCACTGTGACAGTTACTTCCGGTTCGAGATCCCTTTCCGGATTGCGTCTCTCGCTAACCATTGTCTAATTATTCTGTAATTATACAATATCGCGCATCGTTGCTGGAAGTGCAACGAAAGCATAATCGGATCTTAAAATTGCATCTGATGGTCTAGCAACTAAGCCATCTAAACTCCAAACATGAATAAAATGCGCGACATGTCTACGCGTGAAAGAAGTTCGCGAACAGAAATTCTCCCGGATAAACTAGAAGTTGGATGATTTCCAGCTTGCACAGTCGTATGCAATCTCTACGAGAAATAGTTTTACGCTCGATTTACATTTCGGGTTCTTTCTTTTAGCCTGTCACGTTTTGAGATGAAACTTAGATAAGAGTAAAAAAAAAAGATTTAACAATAAATAAATTGAATAAATAATACATGCTGCGTATAATTTAATTTCATTAAATAAATTGTCATTAAATAAATTCTCTTTCGATACTCTGATGTTACCATAATGAGAAAATTATAAATTATAATTTCTGTATATATTTTCATGGTTTTATTGCGGATTTTCTTGTATAAAATAGAAACAAAAATAGAAAAAAGTTCTTGCTACAAGAAGAACAGAAAAGTGAACGTTCTAAAGATACGATCAAATCTAATTCAAGAAACTAATTCTCGTTTCGTCGCGGCTCTCGAACGAAAGCTTTTCACTCTGCGGCTACGTTTATTTCCGCTGTCTCGTTAACGTCATACGGATATCTTCAATTAATCGACAAGCTACTGCGATCCAATAAAAGGATAGGATAAGGCGAGTGGACAGAGAACTAGTGATCTGTAATAATAGATAAACAAGATATGTCAGGAATTTCTTGATATATCAGATATTTCCGATTTATTTAGGTCATTCGCTCTTTCATCAATTACGTTCTTCATCTAAAGCTGTGATCTAAAATATCTTCATTAAATTAAATTCAATTACATTCGATATTTCACATAGGAAGAAAAATATTATCGTCGTCACCCGCGCCAAAAAATGTCACGCGGCACGCGGCTCGACTTTATTTCTAGACGCGGAACACGCTTTTTCTCGACCGCAAAAATAGATCCGGACAGTCCAGCTTCCGGCGGTGGAGCATCGTTCTGACGTCACGCTTTCCCGCGGCGATGCCCACTTGTACAATCTCGATTATACGACGTTGAAATTATTTAGGCTTCGAACTCGCAAAACCAAGGTGCGATGACATCAATTCACACTTGGCACAAGTTATGGCAGTTGGAAACTGCCAGCTCTTTGAAATTGCTTAGACTTTTGATACTTCGGTTTAACGAAGCGTTGTTGTTTCCGCGCTGAATATGATTACCACTGCTAGATGTAACTTTTTATCTAACTTAACTGTAATTATAATTTTATTATATAATACACACATGCGCGCGCACGCGCACACACACACACACACACACACACACACACACACACACACACACACACACACACACATATATCTTATATATAAAACAATTTTACAATTCTAAATAGAATTTCATGTCAAAGGTCGTTATAAGTGCAACATTTGAATAATAAGCATGACAGAGATGCACCAATGCCTCTTACGTGTTTCTGAAACAAATCATTATGATTTTTAAAAAGGAAAATAATAACATTCCATTGTTATTGCATAGAACCCGGGAGCTGAAAAATGGCGACCAATGGCCATATCGAATCCATCCACCAAGTTGCGAATGGCAAGATCCATGCCTCATTGGGTTATGGTAAGTTTCTTTTCTTTAATTTTAATTCTTAATTTTATACCTCTTATAGAAAATGAAAAGATATTTATATATATTTGTCAAAATAATTAATTAATTTTATAATATATTTTATTTAATCTTATTCTCTAAAGTTTTTGATATCTTACTCTAAAAGTTTCAGAGAGTACCATTAATCTGTTTATATATCGATACACGCATAATATTGATCTCGAAAGTGAATATATTTCTTCGATAAAAAAGGCGCAGCAGCAGCAAGCAGAGCAGCAACATCGTCGGCCCCCGACGCCTCCAAAAATCCCGCCACCGTCGCTCTCCGGGGATTGTGGAGACCCCGACTACGAGATCATCGAGTTTCCGACCCGACCGCAAGCCCAGAAACCCTCGATGCCCCAATCGAATGCTGGTAAGTGCGCCCTGTGCGGCACCGAGAACGTGTTCGCCCGTTGCGACACGTGCAACGAGAACTTCTGCGAGGCCTGCGACGACATGAACCACAAGCATCCGAAGCGGAAGGGCCACGTCCGTAGAAGGATCCTAACCGCCAACGCAAGCAGAAGCAAACCGCCACTCCCACCGAAGGGGGAGAACCTGTTGAATCCTCCACCAGTGCCACCACCGCGGAGGAATCGCAAGACTTCTCAGGTAGGCTGCGTCCTGGCCTGAAACTCCTGACTGCTTGTGAATCTTCTTCCAGGCACCGACGTCAATCGTCGATCGTCTTCGATGTTCCCCAGCATCTATGCGTCCAAGAATCGCTTCGGGATTACTCGAGCTCGATGGAGATCAGGTTGCGACTGTACGACCAATGAATTTTCGCGATCAAGTGTCTATTTCTTAACGACGTTTGTGCAAGACTGGATCAGTGACTAACTCCGAGAGCAGTTTATCGCCAAATCCGACCTCGTCTCCGTCGCGTCGAGTGCTCACGAAGTCGAATCGCTGAATACTGACTCTCTTTCGACATTGTTGATTAAAACGATGTAGCTTTTACTTGAAACATCACACCGAGGCGTTCTTAAATGTTACTGCCCTTGCGAGCTTTAAATGATCGTTGATATTGTTCATCCAGATTCTATTTAACGTTTAGATTTTATTGTACATATTGTCGTTGCTTTTTAATACACCATGTTACCGCAAGACACTGATGCCGTATTCACTGAACCCGTTCTCTCTTCCAGTTCTGTTGCTGACGTAATGACGCGGAAATGACGTAGCGCGTCGGCGCCTTCGTAATGCTGGGCATTTGTCGTATCGTGTAATCGAATCGTTTTTACCGCGAATGATCTCTATGGAGTGGTGAATATGGCAGGCTACGGTGAACACGGTGAACACGATCATTCTCGCACACGATTATAATTTTCTCTATCGGCATCCGTAGCGATCCCGTACCGTACCGTTATAGGTACCACCATGACTTATTTTTACACTCGGTGTACTCCGCCTTTTTTTCAGCATAGGACTATTCATCCAGTTGTTTGAATCTACCACACACTCAGAGTGACACAGATAATTTTTTTAATGACATATTATTATTTTTAAGATTTTTGTTTTTAATATTCTCGACATACTTGGACTAATATCCTGAAATAAGCCATTCTGCATATTTATTTATTTATTTATTTATTTTCAAATCTATGTTATTTTTTTAGAAGAATGTTTCTAAGGAGAGCTTTAATATATTCACCACAATCATGATTATTTAAACTTTTTTTTCAATAACAATATTAATACAGTTTTACAAACGAACATCAACAATTCTCGACAACATATTCCGAGTTGTTTTCTCCTTACATCTAATATGTAATTAAGTTTTAAAATTTCGCGCTTACAATTAGGCTAAATCAGCGCTAATTAAAGGATCTGCGCAACTTTCTTTGCTCGACAAGGTGGGAAGCTTGAAGCGCAATTTTTCCAATGCAAAACCATCGTTGGACTTGAACGCGAGAGTGTCAAAATCTACGAATACTTTAAACACATCTTCCAACGACGCTTCAATATCAGGAACAGATAAAATGACTACTCTACAGGTAAGACTAGTTATAATATCAAATACACAAAATTATTTATTAAAGATCAAATGGCTATATTTTAACTGAATTGACTCTGAGAGATATCTAAGATTATGAAATATATTAAAATAAATAAAGAAGCTCTCAAAAACTATAATCTTTTATTACATTTTATTAAGTGGACCAGACAAAATACTAAGTATTTATAAATTTAATTATTTAAATTTTGAAGTTGACTTACTTTTGTTCATTAAAATAAATTATGTATTCGTGAAATTCATTTTTATTTCTGACAAGATTGACATATTTTTTTGCTACTATTTTATCATTGTGATGAGTCTATTTGTTGAATTTTTGATAACTTTATTCTTTATTTTAAAAACTGAAATAAAAAACTGGAATTATGAATTTTTAGGAGAGATACAGAAAATACCAAGAGGTGATGAGGGCTCAAGATGCGAATAGGCGACGACACCCATCCGCTGATACGAGGGACACTTTAAACGGAAGACCACTCAGCGTAGGCAGTCCAAAACCGGCACCGCCACTTCCGCCTCCGCCACCACCTAGAACTATAATACAATCAGCTAGCGTTTGCGACTTGACCGCTGCTCATATGTGGAATTCAGGAATGCATCAGGTATTTTGAATATGTTCTTAAACAAATATCAAATCTATTTCATTATTAATCTGACTATTATTAGATTTTTAGTTTTCATTTATCTTCTAAATGTTAAAAAAGACAATTAAACTAAAAATCTGATGCCTGCAGGAAGATTCGTGATAGATAAAATTATTTCAGGCCCAATCAATGGCACATCTCGGACCCGGCGGCATGCCGATGATGTGGTATCCATCGGTTAACTCCTGGGATGTATCGATGGGAGGTTCCAATCTGAGTCTGCATCATCCAAGCATGTGGGGATATCCCATGGGCTATCCGTCAACACAAATGCTATCTTCGCATTATCCGGGATCTCTTTCTAGAGGGCACAGTCCAGTCAGAAGCGTTAAGTCTAGAAGATCGAGACCAGCGTCTCCATCTCCTAGTCTGAAATCCAGGAAGTCTTATGCTTCAAGATCGCGATCGAGGAGGTCGCCCGGGTCACCATCGGATGCGAGTTCTGAGAACTCCGATGAGTCTGATATAGACGATAGACTTTCCCGTGGATCCAGAAGTAGACGCGGCAGCGTTCCCAGAAGTATACGACAACGAAGTTATCATGACGAAGATACTAGAAGTCTCGTGTCTAGAGGTCGGCGAGAGTAAGTGGGAAAATTCTATAATAGAAAATTCTATAATAGATGAAAATAATTTTTCTCAATAATTTAAAATTTTGGATGTTTAAATCAATATTATAAAAATTAGCTTTGTAAATATAATCGAAATTTAGGAAACATTTTTTTTACACAATTTTGTGAATAAATATATATACTATATAAACATATTAATTTCTAATTATATTCGATCATTGTAATCATTTTGATAATATTTTATCATTATTTGTTTTGATAATATTTTAAAACTTAATAGTTAACTATAATGTATATTATAATCGGTTTTTATTACAAAATCATCTTAATATTTTAAAACGACGCTAATAGACGATTCTGTAATTAATTTATGACATCTTAAAACTATATTTGAGATGATTTTAAATATAAGAATGTACGAGTATCAATCTATTTTTTCTGGGAATAATTTTATAGAATTTTAATTTTTATGAAATATAAATTTAATTTTGTCAGTATTTAAATACGTACATTTCATTCGCGATTTAATGATTGATTTTTTAGAAGATTAATGACCGAGGAGAAAGTTATGAATACCGAAGACCAATGGTCTGAAAGTCCATCCAGTAAACGACATTCGACATCCTCGAGAAGCTATGATGAATTTCAAAAGAGCAACACTATCTCTTCTGGACGATGTTACGATCACGATGATCGTTCTGTTTCCAAGATGGATCCTCGACTGGATCGCGTTCAGAATGGAACTTATCGCGATCGCCGAAGGCGAAGTACCGACGACGAGTCCTCTGATCGAAAAGTTAATATGCCGAACCGAGTTACGAGCTCATCTGACGATCATTTCGAGAGGGTGGAGAACGCTTTGAAAAGGGCGTCATCCCTTCGAAGGGACATAATGTTGGATGATCTGGAACGATCTTCTCATCGCGATTCTCGTAGATCGTCCTTTGACAGCGATGGTCAGATTAAGAAGATGCCTTCTCGGGAAGTAGCCTCTCCGAAAACAACACTTAGAGAAAGAACGCATCTTCTGGAAAAACTATCTTCTCAAGGAGGACACTCGGATTGCGCGAATAAGGATGAGATTGAATCACATTTAACAAGAAAAGAGCAACAAAGGCGTGATATCTTACGAGAGCATGAACTCGTCACGAAAAGAGAGTCATTCCGGCAAAAGGATTTTGATTTAGACCAAACTTCTAATAAACGAAGTTCCGGAAAATCTTTTTTCGAATCCGACAATCAAAGTGTCAGAAAAACGCCTTCTAAAGAAATACCGATAAGAAAGGGGAGGGACAAGGAAGATTCAACCTTATCTGAAACAATAAATAATCTTCAAATTACGGACCGTCAGCGATTGATTGATAAAGATTGTCAGTCGAAGGATTCGATACGAACTGCCGAAGCTCAACAGAAGAGACAGGACAATACTGAGATGAAACAGCAGCAAACGCGAACGTCTCAATCTCAGAAGGAACCAAAGACAGAAAAGAGAGACATAGTCGGAAGTACAAATGCATCATCGAAGAAAATCGCGTCCGATGAGACAGTCGTAATGGAAATTCCGAAAGAGGAATGGGCTTGCGAGCATTGCACCTTCATCAACAAGATCAACGATCGTGTCTGCGTGGTTTGCTGCAAAACGAAGAGTAGCGCTTTGCCACCAAACATCTTGAACGATGACCCCGTAATCGAGCCGATTGAGCTGCGAGCACCGAAAAATGAGATATCAAATAACGTCGGTGATCCCAATCATGATTCCGAGAAACAGACCAAGAAGATCTCCAACAGCGAAGAGAGCGGCGACAGCGGATCTGTTAAGAATAAAGGTAGACCGAAGCGTAAAATCAGCTTTTCCTTCGGTACCAAGTTGTCCAAGTGACGTCACGCGTGACGCTTCCATTCTATGTGATGCCCACCCGCGTATTCCTGTCTAGAAATGCGGATTACATTTGTACACGTCTCTCTTTCTTTTTTCTCTTTCTCTCTCTCTCTCTCTCTCTCTCTCTCTCTCTCTCTTTATCTCTCTTTTTATCTCTCTTTTTTTATTTTTATGTAAAGCGGCAGTCTTTAGCCGTACAACTGGTCGTCCTTCACCTTCGATGTATTCCCTTGGATGAATAATAAAGAGACATGGAAACTGTTTTTCGTACAACGTTACCAATGGCACCAAATGCATAGTCGTATTTGAAATTCGGCCATCTTTTGTTCATGTCTGAGGCATTATATTATTCATTCAAGCGGTTTCAAGCACGAGCGTGCATTTGGCATATGTTCCTTTACTCCGGGATAGACCATCGATGGATCGGAAGTCACTGCCAAAGCATTTGGCTCCACGACACTAAAAAATGTGTCAATGGCAAAAGATTTATTCATTATAAAGAAATTATACTGCAGTAAAGTTTTGTTAAAATTTATTTCTTTTAAAATCCGTCAAAATCGATTTTGCATATTAGTTTATTGTCAAATATTAATATATTATCATATTACTAATATATATTAATACTTAATATTAATTGTGATAATTACAAATAGCATGTCATACGTTTTAAATACACAATATGTTTATTTATGGCGGTACCTAATAGATTGGCAAATTAATAGATTTTTTTTAATTAAGAGTAACTAATTAATAGAAAAAAGTCATGTATATATACGAGCAATATCAATATTTTTATCTTATCTATATACTAAAATTTTCCAGCAATATTTATTTATTTCTCGATTTTATTTTTTCTTTTTGTTTGTAGAAATGATAAAAATATCATGAATATATTTTGAGTTGACTTTGAAAATGATGCACAAAAATATCCTATTGGAAACGCGATAGTATTGATCGAATTTATATCTCCATAAACATATATAATTTAACTTATAGCGTAAAATAATTTACAATCACACTGAATCATGGGGCAAATTTATGATTTTCAGAAGCGATTGCTCCAGATGATTCTCTCGTAGAGAACTCTGAAACTACGATCACAGCTGTAGCTTCGCAAGCAAAAGAGGCGGTAAACACGACATCGCCAGTCGATAGGAATTTGTCTTCAGAATCATCCTCGGTGTTAACATCTTCTTCGGTTGCGAATACTTCTAAGGCAGACAATACGTCAGATGAGAAAAAACTTCGAGGAAAACTTTTAAAAAGCCATTCGGTATCTACGGGAACGTCTCCTCCACCGCAGAGCATCTCGACCCAAGTAAGAATTGTTTGAGTAAGATATTATTTATGTTTGTGAAATATTCTACGAACAAATATGGACGAAAATATTACTTAAACAGAAGATTAGATGAAAATAAATTTTGCATTAAAATATTTTAGACTTATGACTATCTCCCTGCAAAAGGGACTCTCAGAAGATCCGCGTCGACAACAACGTCAAAGAGTTATTCATATTATGATGATAGCGATGGTGAGGTGAGCGAAAATTTGCGAATAAATTAAAACATAATTAAATATTAAATAAAAGCAATCGGAAAAACTACGTTCTACGTTCAAAAAAATCATCGAAATATTTTTAAAATATTTTTTAGTAAGAAATAAGACGTTTTGCATCTTCCGCTTCATACGTGATCGATCACGGTCTTTGTGCGTTCTAATAAAGGAACAAGATGAAGCATTTGTTTCAGGAACAAGCCGGATTCGTAAATAGTCCCGATTTGTATCCACGAGCATTGCAGGAACAGTATCTTCAGCAGTTGATAATCGATCATCGAAGCAGAGAGCGGACCAGAAGAAACTCCATCGACTCGTCCCACCTTTATTATCGTTCCAGGGTAAACTCGCTTACGAACTCAAGCCTGACGAATTTTTCTTTGTACACTTCGTCATTCTCGATCTAACCGTTGCAATAATTAGCCTCGGTGTGAGCGTAGGCAGGATGATATTTTAATTTTTTTAGCATCCTCCAATCGCTTAATAGATCGCTTTATGTATTTATTATGCTTATTTGCGTAATACATTTACAGCTGCTACTTCTGGTATATTAATTTAAACACGCACTTTAACAGCATATTAAAGATAATCTAAGATGGTGGAACTCCACTATATTGTGACAAGCTCCATATCAAGTAACATCGTTCACTGCAATCTTATGCTTTTGCCAATTTTTGATGAGGTAATTATTGATGGCAATGTACTTTTACTGGTTTCAGGAACCCAGCCAATCTAGATACACGGAAGCAGGTTCCAGTACAAGTCAAGCAGTCTCCACGTTGACTCGTCAAGGATTGGAGATAGTGGAGCTCCTACGGGAAGCCGAGAAGCAAGGATTTATGACCGATGACGTTCAAGTCGCTTTGGCGCAAGGCGCATCGAATCCTATCGAGTGGCTTCAGACGCAGTGGCCGCATCTGGTAGAGACTGTGCAGGTTTTGGTGACCGCGCAGGGCAAAGAATTGAAGCAGAACAGCATCGGTGTGCTCTCACCGGCCGAGGCGAAAGAGGCCCTACGATTAGTCAAGGGCGACATGTGGAATGCAGTTGCGATAGCTATTCAACGCAGGCAGCAGAAAGTGCGTGCGAGGAAAAATTTAAATATTTAAAATCTTTGATAAGATTACTTTGATCATCATTAATTTGTCATCTTTTCGATTGGTAGTGCGAACAGATCATGGCAAAGGGAAATTTTGCGCTCACAGACGTTATCAGAGCTCTCGATAATAACGCTGGTATCGAAGATACCACTCTGCTTGAGCTGCAGAAGAATCAGCTCAAACCCTTTTTAATGAGGATTTGGGGTCCTCCGGTCGGGATGGAAAATGAGGAGGCTGCACCGCACGAAGGTCAGTGAATGTTTGATATACGTCAATTATGATAATTTATAGTATTTTTCAATATTTCAATATTTAAATATTTGATATTAAAAGAAAATATGTTAATATTATTTTATAGTAAGCATCATTTTTATATATTCTGTTATTATTTAATATTTATAGATTTTAAAAATATATTGATGTCTATTTTTTCCATTTTATATGCAATCTGAAATATGAAATTTTACTAATCAATATTGCTTACGATGTACTACAATTTACTATTAGAACTTACTATTAGAACTTATTTTCCTTATATGCAATAGAAAAATATATATAATCTTAGAAAATTAAAAGTGAAAGATTAAATATTTTAAATTAACAAGAATAAAGACTCTCTCTTGAAATTGAAATAACAAAATTAAAATAGAATTAATAAAAGTTTAGCTCGACTCGTCTTTTGACTCACATTTGAGGGCTAATAAAATTAATCCTTCTTAATATTATTTTATCAAATGTAACTATCTAGCGCATTATCGCTAGACTATTACTCGTATTTATCGCTAGACCTAGTACTCGTATTTTAAATTTGTTTATTTTATTTACCGGCACATGTATAAAAAAATAAGGACTTAATATTCGAGAAATAAATAAAGATCATCGATATGCGCCGATTTTTCTTTTTGCCGCAGACGCAGCGGGTGCGGTCGGTGGTGGGACAGGGATTGGTTCCACGGAACAAGTTTCGAATGTGTCCGATACGGAAGCGCAGAAGCAGGTAATGTCACCAATTGTTGATCATTTCGTGGCGTTGCAAGCCGACTTTCAAAAGCAACTGGCAGCCCTCAGAGAACTGACAGATAACTGGCGACACGAGAAAGATCCCCCGAATAAATTGGGTAATAATAAGTCTGATAATCTGTACGACCACTCTGATGAGCCCACTGTTCTAATCGATGCAAATCTGGTCCCAAGGGCCGTACAAGCACTCGACGTGGCGGAGCCAAGCAATCTTACGATCACGCGGCAAGAACAGATGACCGTAGATTCGCGGGATGATTTAAAGTACTCGTTGAATACTACGAAATCAACAGAAAGCTTGGACCAAGTAGATGCCGCGTTGCCTATAGAAATTCCCGCATCCACAGTCGATGATCTCACGAAGAGTACAATGGACTCCTCACACACGCTTAAATACTCCTCAAAAATTGACAACGCTGATGATTCAACTGGAGAATCATCGATGATTGATGCCGACAAAAGTGTTGTGCAAATTAGTAAATCCAATCTGCTAAAATTCGTTGGTCAGAAGAACGATGAAGTGAAACAAACCGCGCGGTTGCACGAAGAGATGAGAGAAACGCGTGCTGACACGCCTATATCGATCGATGAAATTGCAGCGATGGAAGTTACGAATTTACCGGAGGAACAGGAAAGATTATTACCAAATAACGCCGGAGTTGAAGTATCCTCATCACACAGAACTCCTGCGCTTGACACAACGAATAATACGGAACCGGGTCAGTCCTCTTCTACGCGCCAGGAAACTTTGAGTGGTCCTGAATTACCTTCTGATATAGCAAGACAGAGCACCGCGATGGAGAACAGCGAATCACTCGTTGAAGTTGGGAAGTCTGTAGAATTGAGCGGAACACTTCGTATCTCTTTCCCAAATTCGAGTGTTCCCCAACGAGCCGATATATTGCCGCAGCATGCATCGTGGGACGAATCCTCAATCGCGGATACGGCGAACGTGACGGAGAAAGTACACGCGAGCGCATCCGAAAGGGATCTTTCCGCACGGGAGCAATCTGATCAGCGTGTCATAAAGGAAATCCCCACGCAGAATAACGAGCCGCACAACGTAGCGGTGGAAGCTCTGCTGTCTGCCGTGAAATCACTGCCGGAACAATTTTTGACGCCGTTCATAACAGCGATGCAAATGCTGTCACCCGAGAAAGGTGATGTCAACGTAACTTCTGATGTGCAACTTATGAACCAGTTAAATACTTTACACAGCATGAAAATTGATGACCATGAAATTGACGTCGAAATCACTGAGGCCGAAATCATTGACAGGACGAACATTAACACTCTTCAGAAGTCAATGGTAACAGATGTTCTTTCAAGAATTGATGCTGAGCAAAAGTCCGTTTCCGCAGCCGTGCTTGAAAATAAAACTGGATCGCAGTCACTTTCGGAAAAAGGTCAAGAAGGTAAAGATTTGGAAAAAAGTCCCGAAAAATTGAAAAGCAACAAGATTATCGATAAGGAAATCGCAAGATCTAAGATTTCGGAATCTCGGATGGTGAAGTCTCGGTCGAGCGTTCCAGACATTAAGCAACAACATCAGGATGTCAGATCGGTAGGTACAGACGCGGACGAGTCTAACATTTCGCAAACTAACATCGCAACGGATCTGACGTTTTCCGATTCGATGGATGTAATGGACAAAGACACTCTTGAAGAATCTCGGGTCATGAACGAGGCGGTAACATCAAATGTAGAAATAGCTGAAGCGTCACAAATGGACGTCGTCGGAGAAATATATTCACGTAAGAATTCTTTAGAGATAGTTGACATGTCTGCAAGAAATAATAATCAAGGAGAATCTGTTGGAGACGAAATCGTGTCGAAGGCAAGATCAGTTGAGGAAATACATTCAGGTGAATTATTGAATTTTCACGTGCAACCGTTAATAATATCTTCAACGCATGATCAATCTCTCGTCCAAAAATCTCTCGAGCTTACATCTGTTGATAATTGCTCGACTGATACATCATCGTCATCAAAGGAAGCAGAAAGCTCTTCCGAAAAAACATCTCATGAAAAGCTTCTCGTTGATACGGACATTGATTCACTCCTAAAAAATAACTTGTTACGAGACAAAAATTCATTAGCTTCTATAAATAATTTTAAATCTGCTGTTCAATCAATAACGGAAATAAATGTTTTATCAGAGGAATCGATCGTTCATAATTCTAACACCGATCATTCGACTGTTTTACATGAAGTAATAATGAACGTGACTAATATGGCAAATAAACAGGATATTAACAAATCAGACGAGCGACAATTAAATGATTCATCTCATGCGCATGTTTCAACATCAGCTTCATCAACTTTATCTACTTTATCTCTCGCAAAAATAAATTCATCTTCTGATCATTCTCTCGATATTAAATCACCGCTCGTCGAAATATTCGATGATCAAGGAACGACATTGCGTCATGATAAAAATGATACAAAGCCGATCGTTTCGAAAAATGCGGTGCACGTTTCGGAAAAAGTAGAACAGACAATTTCGGTCACATATCACACTCCCGCGAGCGACGATAAAAATGAAACTACGTTGAAAGAAAACGTGCCTGTTGAGCAAAATACGACCAATAATTTATCCATTACTCAATCGCGAACTATTGAAAGTACCGTACCACCATTAATACACTCGCATGCCACCATGGAAATGAATTTAAATAATCTACATAATCAAGAGAAGGAAATTACATTTGTCTTGGCAAAATCTGACAATTTAATGATTGAACAAACCTCAGATGTTCAATCTTTAACAGATTCACAGGATATTATAAATCAAGATCAATTATTTAATTCGACAAAAAATCAAGAAATAACACTTCCACATAATCATATAACACATACAAAAATAATATCACCCTCTTTATCAAAAAATAATCTTGATGTTAATACTTACTCTAAAAATATTTCGAATCTTGAAATATCAAACAGTTTTAATGACCTTAAAACTTCAAAAGGCATCAAAATTCCAGAGAATAGTAAAACAGTGTCTATTCCTGAAATTTCCAAATCTATTGATAACAACTCTGTTGCAAATAGTAATAAACTCCCCGATGAAAATGTACATAATCAATTAAGTAAATTATCAAATAATAATAATGACATACCAGATAACACGTCTCCTCGATTATCTGTCGAACATATTCTTTCTTTAGAATCGAAAAAAAGTATTTCACATCCCATAAATCGCGACGAGGAACTTCATCTCAGAGACGAAGTTTCTCAACCTCATAATGACAAGAGACAAGACATAAAAATGTCAAATTCAACGACAAGAAATATCTTACATGCGCTTAAAAATTTCAATATATTCTTTACAACCCCGATTGAGGGGAGAAATATCGCTTCAACAGCCAACGAAGACTCCTTCTCGGATTCTATTATAGCAAATGTCAACGACGCGACGCCCGGAATACCTGACACTTTTGAAATAAAGGTCTCGGAATCGCCAGTAACAACAGTAAATGATTGTGCGCCGATAAAAAATATCGCAAATATCGTTGAACGCGAAATGGGTCAGATCGAAGGTGTTGATACAATGGAGAATGCGAAAAATATCGATTCGTCCGGAAATGAAATTTCAATCATAGCATCTAACGAACAGATTGAGCCATCAAAATTATCGAATAATGAAAGTTTGATAGAAAAAAATACAGAACAAGTAAATCAATCTCGTAAAAGCGTGATCGCGAAACCCGTCGTGAGTCGTAGATCGAGATCGCCTCTTAAAAAGATCGTCCGAAGAAAGTCGCCCGTTAAGATAGTAAAAAAATCAGCAAGCGTACCGAGAAAAAATTTAACACGGAAAAGCGCGAGTCCGTACAATACGACCGTCACAAAAGCGAAAGCAACGGTTAACGAGATTACTAAAAAGTCGAATCGAGCAATGCAGTCCGATAAATCGCGAATTAAAGAACTCTTAAAGCCCACGTATATCGCGAACAATAAGACAGACAATAAAAATAAATTAGTTGTAAAAGAACCAAATAAAACTGTTAAACAATCATTAAATAGCGTGCAAAAAACTGCGGCAGATATTAAAGTAAATGATAATAAAAAGGTTTCTATGTCCGGTTTAGAAAAAATATCGATAGTCAATAACGTGACTAATCTCGAACCGCAAACTAAAGTACCTATTGTTAAAAAATATAATGGAAATAAATTGGAAAATTTTAAAAAGAGAACACCGGAATATCCTAAAAACAAAATTATTGAAGATATTCAAAATAAAAATCCGGGAGGCTCGAAAAAAGCGAAAAAGACTTTTGAAAATCGAGCAATAAAGAAGATAAATCACAAAATTGAAATTTCGAACGACGATAAAGTTTTAATAAAAATGGAAAAATGTAATTTAAAATCTAAAACGTTTTTACCGTCAAAAATACCCATTCTACGACGAAAAATCACGCAATTAACAGATAGTGCTTCATCAAACTTTTCTAAAATAAATTTAAATGACACGTCTTTATTAAAGAGCGCATCAACTAAATTGCCAATAATGTTGCCAGCAATTTCGAAATTATCTTTAAAAATTCCGAAAAAAACTAATGTATCGAACTTGCCAACCATACAGAAAATTGATTCTAAGGATTCTAACAAACTGAAGAGAAATCAAATTCAATCTAATGATAGAGCGATTAAAATTACAGAAATTACAGAAAATGTGAAAGAAAAGCAAATCTTGAAAGAGAATCATGCTAAAGAAAGTACTGTGGAAAATGAAAAAACCGAAGAACCTCCGAAAGTTAAGTCAATAGAATCGGAATTAAACGAGAATTCACAAGTGTCGAACTCGACGCATAACGATCCGTCCGTGGATCTTGGCAAACAATTGGAAGTCGAAAACGCAATCGAGGAAAGCTCGGATGCTTTCAGCTCCGATTCCGAGTGTTCTGAAGAGGATGAAGATACAGGAACAGCGAAGTACATTTCTGATCATAACTCGGAATACAATTCTGTCGAGGAGTTCACGGACGCGGAGTTGTTGTTGGAGAAAACGCTAAATGAGATAAGGTCTGAAATATCGGAGTCTGAAGAAGAACGCACAAGCGAATCCGAGGAAAGTGAGGCCGTCACTTATTCGTACGAGACGGAAAGCCACGATCATGATTCTACATCATCCAAAGACTCAGTCGATGAACAGGAGATTAAGTCAAGTGAATTGGAAGATTCGGTGGAAGATGTATATGAAGAATTATCGTCCGAAAGGGAAGAGATGAATGAACAAGTCGAAACTTTGCAACGAGTTGAAGTGCTTGATAAAGAGACCGACGTTATAATACACAACGAAATAAATGGCAATGAAGCCATCATTGCAAACAGAATGGAGAGTAATTTTCAGGTTACGCAAAAAGATAAAGAAAATAAGTTGAAGACACCAACTATTACTATGGTCGTAGAATTACCTCGGTCGGAAATAAACTCGGAAATTAATGAAAAGACATTAGAAATTTCTCAGAATCTTAAAGCAGATTCTAACATTGCTGTAATAGATTCGGCGACAGCATCTTTAGCGAATATCAAGCAGAATACAAATTCTAAAGAAAATATCCAGTCACAAACGAATAACTTGAAAAAGGATGACACAAAGCTTGAAGTCGCCAGCGAAATCGAGCAAAGGGATCAGTCGACAATGCAGACCGATGCGATAAAGACACTGAAAATCACGAATCGCGAGTCACGAGATAAACGCGTGAAAGTAGGTCGAAGGGCGAGCATGGGTAGTAAAGAGAGTACCAAAATCGAGAATGATACATTAAAGAGGGTGGATCGGGCTCGACCGCCCAAGAAACGATTTTCCCTCGTAGCCAGTTTCATCCGTCGGTTCGAGGGCGAAGAGAATGCCGAAAGGGAAAACATCAGGTGCAAGAGACAAGGATCTCCCAAAACGGAGCGGGAGGTCAGTAGACGAGAGTTGCCAAAGTGATACACGACCCTCCCCTCTCCCTCGTAGAAAATGTCAGTTGCCAAAAAGTCCTCGCGAATGTTCGAGCCGCCAAGAACCGGCCTTTTCTATCATTGGCAGGCCAATGTCTATAAAC
This sequence comes from Atta colombica, assembly GCF_001594045.1. NCBI lineage: Eukaryota > Metazoa > Arthropoda > Insecta > Hymenoptera > Formicidae > Atta > Atta colombica. Next base: position 404,391 of record NW_017259187.1, read on the forward strand.
AGCTCGAAATGTCAAGTGGGTGGGAAAGGGGATCGAACACAAATAGGTGTTCTCTCAATTTTAACCGCGCGTTAATGGGTTAATCATTTAACTGTAACGAGACGTAGCTAATGCGAAGGTAAGTATTGTGTCGTGACTAATTCATTGTCTGTAAGGAATGGAAATATTACTTATCTTCTAAAATATGATGGTATTTGATTACTTAGGAAATTGAATATTATGTTCGATTATTTATATATATTAATATTATATTCTTCATATTTTAAATGTAAAATATTTAAGATGTTCTATATATGAATAAGCATCTATTATAAATATATCAATTAATCGTTTTATTTTAGATTAGTAGTAGATGAAATGTTGATATTTTAGTTGAGACTTATGTTTTTTATATTAGGTGTAGTAAAAAGAAATCCATTATTTTTGCATGAAATTGAATGGAAAAATAATGGATTTCTTTTTACTACACCTAATATTTATCAAATGAAAAAGAGCTCGTTTTTAGACGTTGGTGCGGTCTTTTCTTGCATGACAAAAATTTTGAACTTCCTATTTTCAAAATAATTTTAATTTAAGCAACAGAATACTTCATTTTATTCTTCATAATTCATCTATTGAATTTAGATATGAAGAAAATGTCAATATTGCACAATATAATTTCCATAATTTCCAAAATGCTGCTTATATTGTACTAATTACATGCACAGACTTGTAAATGGTCCATATTTATATATCGATAAACGATAGATCTCAAGCTTTTCACTTTAGGTCGAGATTTGTAGACGAAGCTAAAATATCCTTTTTATACCATATGTGGAAACTACGTACGTGCCGATATCGGAGCAATCTTATGTCCATCACGTGTGCAGAGAATAGCGCGTCGTCTCCTGGCAGAGGGTCGAGCCGCGAATTACGATGAGGCCGAGGTTGCCGCTAGTTTACTAACTCTCAAGTTCGGGGACACCGAAGCACTCCAGGCCGCGAAAGAATGCTCCAGCATAGAATCCGCGCTAGCCTTCTTGCAGCAGGAATGCGAGCTGTGCACTGGTCGTTTCGCAATGAGTCAAGTGAGTATTCAGTCCATCGCGAGGAATCTGGAAAATTAAAGAATGCGAAAAGTAAAACTTCTTGATTAATTTCAAAAAAGAAATGTCACTTTCTTGTGTTCTTAAATTTCTATCTATATTTATTCACCTTTGCAAATCTTATTTTACAAATTTTATTAAAATAATCAAAAATCAGACAAGAGATATCAACAAGAAAGCGTATTGTCATTTTTTAATTTCTTTTTACTCTACTTGTAAATTTTTCTCACTTAGATAGTGTCCATGCTAAAGTGCGTACATCGCTGCTGCAACGAATGCGCGAAGAATTACTTCACTATTCAGATCAGCGACAGAAACATTACAGATGCCGTTTGTCCATATTGTAAGGAACCTAATCTCAAGGATGCGAGTGAAGACGAAGTTCTAGAGTATTTCAGCAATTTGGACATCCAATTGAAGACCCTGCTGGATCCGCCAATTCATGAGCTCTTTCAGAGAAAACTCAGAGATCGGACTCTGATGCAGGATCCAAATTTTAAATGGTGTATTCAGGTAATTATTTAATTACAATCTTCAAATTCAATATTTAAAAAATATATAAAAAAAAATTATTAAATATATAAAATTATTATTAAAATATATAAAAAAAAATTATTTTCCAGTGTTCAAGCGGATTTTACGCCGATCCTGATCACAAGCGCTTAATTTGTCCTGATTGTCGATCTGTCACTTGTGCTTTTTGCCGAAGACCAGTATGTATGAAACTTTTATGATTTTGATAATGTTGATATTAAACAAGAAGGCAATAATTTATTTTTGCATGTCTACTTTAGTGGGAAAAACAACATGAAGGAATTTCATGCGAGAAATTTGCCGCTTGGAAGGACGAGAATGATCCCGACAATCAAGCCGCAGGTTTAGCCAAACATTTGGCCGACAATGGCATCGATTGTCCTAAATGCAAGTTTCGTTATTCGCTGTCTCGAGGAGGTAATAATTATTAACTATTACACTTTACTGCAAAGACAATAATAAGAAAACAATTTTACATTAATTTAATTTTATTGTTTTGAGATTTTATCACTTAATTCTCAATTTTAATTATTTAAGTTTAATTGGCGTCTTTCAAAAAAATTGCTTCGTAACACTTTTCTTTGACATTAAATATTTCTAAAAGAAAACCATTACTACATAAAATTCCGCAATGATTATTTTTATTCTGTTTTGAAGAGATAATAATGTTACACTTTACTGCAAAGATAATTTACATTTATTCAATCTTATTTATTACGAAATTTTATTATTCAATTCTCGACTTTAATTGTTTAAGTGTCCTAATTGTTTAATTTGTATTTCTTGCATAAAAAGAATTACTTCTTCTTTCTTTATTAAATATTTTTAAAAGAAAACCATTATTATAAAAATTGCAGAATACGCAGTAATTATTACTTTTATTTTATAAAAACAATATGATAATGAAAGAATTAATGAATGTTGATTTCAAATATTATCTTAATATACGCGGGCCATTTTAATACCACGTTATTTTTTTTTATCGATCTCGGGTGAGTTTAAAATATGGGGCGAGATATTTTTTCTAAATTATTCGATATGCATATCACAGGAACATTTTTCGAAGCTCGCTGAAAAAAAAGAGGGCTCGTGAATTTTTATAGGTTGCATGCATTTCACGTGCTGCCAGTGTAAATATGAGTTTTGCTGCGGTTGCGGCAAGGCTTTCATGATGGGAGCAAAATGTGCGGTCAGCCCTTATTGCGCTAAACTGGGCCTGCACGCCCACCATCCACGCAACTGCCTCTTCTACCTTCGTGATAAGGAGCCGGCGCAGTTGCAGCAGTTGCTCAGAGAAAACGGCATCAATTACGACACCGAAGGTCCCGTCGGACAACGCAAATGCAAGGTTCAACTGCAGAAAGAAACGCCGACCGGGGTCGTGGATGCTGTATGCAATTTCGATGTTGTCGAGGGTCACGCTGGTTTGTGCAGGTAAGCTCTATCACAGTAAACTCGATATTCGCTACAAATTTTTCTAAATAAATAATAATTTTTATAAATGTTTATAAAATTAAAACTTGAGTTGATAGACTATAAAGCTAAAAGATAAAATTTTGAAATCTGTTTTGAAAAACTTACTTATTTAACTCATTATCCATTTCAATTATAAATGATAATAAATTATAAATAATAATAAAGGCTGCTAATAATAGTTGTGACAGAAAAATTCAATTAAGATTGTAAATACTATAATATTATATGTATTTCTTTCTTTCATAAATAACTGAAAAATTATTTATAGAAATAGTTTTACTAGTATCTAAATAGTTTTACTAGTAGTACAATTAAAGTTATTTCAGTAATTCTTCGAAATCAAAACCTTGAATCTTGATAGAGAAGATTCCAAATAGTACATACAATCCGCGACGCGTTCGTCAATCAGCTTTAGAATTTCAGGCTGCGTTCAGAAATTTTTCTCAGATGCATCCAGGTATCATTTTATCTTTGTTTAATTTGGTGAACAACAAAAAACAAGACATATGTTCTCTGAATTCCTGAACGCATCCTCATTCACGAGTATATTATTGGGAATACTTATCGGTCCTACTAATCTTGCGGCGATTCCAGGCATTTTTTTCGAACGATCTCGCAGTGAAGCCACTATCTTTTCCTATCCCATTTTCTTATTTCTCCTCCCAGTCGATCGTTATAACGAGATCCTCCATGTATCTCTCAGGATTCATTACGTCGAGTATCTAGTTCGAAAGATCCGTTTGACGCAGCTGGAACCGCTGCCCTTGCTAAACATGGACGATCTCGAAATGTGCGTGCGACGCGCCGGGCTGAAACTGCCCGCGAACTGGTACGGGCGCGACCCGGAGTATTACAGGAACGATCTGGTTAAGGTAAACATAGGCGGGGAACCGCATATCGTGGGCCTGACTAAAATCTTGGGTACTTTTCCCCCGCAGGCAGCACTACATTGAATACTTGGCGGGCCTGGTGCTCAAGGGCAGGCTGGATCCCGTGGCAATCTTTGACTTGAACGACGCCAAGCAAGAGTTGCGCCGACGGGGAAAAGTTCCCCCTGCGAAGGACCAGGAAATGTCCGAGCGGGATTACCTCGAGGCTTGCATTCAGGTGACTAACACGATTCCTCTGTGTCTTCTTGATCCTCCTTTTCCTCCTCCGCTGCTGTTGCCAGTCTGTTCCTTCAGTTCTTTCGGTTCCTCCTCGCACCTCCTGCTGAGACCTACTGACCGAATTAACATAGCAGTTGCATGAAAGTAGAATTCCTGCGTGCACGAGACATTCGTAAAGTGAATTCGACAAAATCGTAAAAGTGAATAAGTCGCCGCAAACCGCTATCGAACGTATCTTGTATTGCTGATGTTTTGCGATATTATAATTCTTTCCGAGTGCACTATGAAGGATAAATGAACAGAAGAATCAACGAGAATATATATTCTAAATATATATTCTAAATGAAATTCAATTTATAATCTATATATTGTGTAAAATTGTTCTCTATATTTAAAAAAAAAAATTCTTTTCTATTTTGTTCTTTTGTAGAATAAAATTTTATTTTAGTCTGTTGAAATTAAGAAATTAAAGAAAAATATAATTAATAATAGGAATTAAAATGCATTACAGCAGATGTTTTATATTCGGAATTTAATTAATTAATTCGACATCGAGCACAAATATATATAGAAGCTAGAGATAATTAGAGATAATTATAAAATAAAATAATGGATTATTGTATAATTAAAGAGAAATTATAAAATAATAGATAATTATATAGTTGAAGAAATGTTTTAATGAAATCTTATTTTAACGTTAGATATTTAAATTCGTAATATCAATTACTTTTTTAGGCGGAATTTCAAAATAATGTCCTAATGAATCGCATAAACAGTTAAATTACATTTTACATAGTTCTACATAAAAATATTCCATAATAATTTGATAAAATACGATATTTGATAAAGTATACATTATGAATTCGAAATTATTTAAATGTATGGATAAAGCTAATACATTTCATTCATTTGTCAATTTTTGATAATAATTCTCATTCTAAAAATTAAAAGAATTCTATTGGATATGCTGCCTATATGCGCTATTTAAAGCGAAATAAAAATTTAATGTCCAATATTGTGGATCCGCGCGGCCATTCGCAGCTTCCCACTGCGTAAATAACGATTTCCCTATCCTATGTGAGTTGTCTTTTTTATGCGGATATCGAAGTAAATAAGATACGAGCGAAGTATGTGCTGCGGGAATACATTAAAATTCTACAACTTCGCCGTGCATAAAGTATCCTCCGATGTTGCAGGTCGTAAAGCAGGAGATTCCATTGGAGTGACTGCGGAGAATCTCGAAAAAAAAAACGGACGCGCGTATCCGGAGCCATAAGTGACAAATCGTATATTGTATAGTGTATTTATTTTATTTGCATGGACCACAAGACCACAAAGTGAAAATAATGTAGGACTACAGCGAAAATAATGTAGGAAAATAATGTAGGAGCAGGAGTAGTGCAATACGAACGTCACTTAGTTATAAACTTGTTTACCTTTCGATGTGGTGTGATTTATATGTTAATTCAACGTCTCATTCGCAAACATTCAGCGAGAAGAAATAGTATTCTCTATGTATTCTACTACTTGTTAACTGAAGATGTGAAATGATACAATCAACGTTTCTTTACTTCTTGATAGATAAAATAATTGTTAATGGGAGTTATATATTGTATAATTGTTTGAAAATACGTATTTATTTCTGCTTTATATTATTGTTTTTCAAGAAATAGACAATTTAGTTTAAAAACATTCATGATTTCTTTCTAATCATAATTAGTAAGAATTATATTTACAATCGTTATTTAAATCTTAAAAATATTTTTATTATAATAAAATATTTATAATAAAGCTTTATATTTTGAGTTGTGAACACTAGTCATCTTTAAATTAGAGAATAAAATTAGCTTAGCAACTTGGAAAAGCCTCATAAAAATTATATTAATAATGTAAAATGTGTTTTAGAAGAAGAATACCCCCTTATATCCACTTCCATATGCTAATATTTTAAAGATATAGCTCTAAATTCAAAATTTTAATTATATTTCTAATAGTTAAATTCAGATACTT
>NW_017259187.1:410704-414695 GCF_001594045.1 Atta colombica
TTGTTTTTGAAGGTGTTTTATTTTCCATAATACGTTTTAATCGTTCTATATTCAATTTCTTAGATGTTTTAGGGGAAATAGATTTCTTGTTACTTGAAATTATTTTAGGTGTGATCGCAGGCGATATTGTAGGCGTTACATTATTGTCTTTCTTGTTCAATTGTAATACAGGCGTACAACCTGAGATATTTAAACCAGCAGTTTTGTCCTTAGATTTCTTTTTTTTCTTTTTATGATTACTTTGCGGTGTTTCTATTTGTGAATTATTCAACTTTACTGGCTTTAAATGACTTTTCTTTTTGAATGGTAACTCAGTATTCTTGGAACAAACAGAACATTTAATAACCAATCTATTCATCTCATTTTTTATAGATTTCTGCACTAAGGTTGCACGAATTTTTGGAATCTTTTGATCTGGATTTTCCTTTATGTATCGTACAATCTTTTTCACTGATTTAGACATTTTTCTGCCTTTTGCTATCCGAACTTGATGATCCACTGTACTCCAAAGTGACCCACAATGCGAACATGCTGTTGATGATCCAAAATTCTGTTGTGGTAACTCTATACTGTTACCAAAATTTTTACATTTCTGCCTGAAAACATTTTAATAAATATTAAAAGAAATTCTTTTAAATCCACAATATATGTGTATAACAGTATAATTTATTTCTCTCTCCAGATTATTTAAATTTATTATCAAAATATAATTACGAAGTTATTTTTAACAAAATTATTTTAATTTCTACATGTCTCAAATAATATTTAATGTAATCAAGTAATGTTAAAATTTTTATCACAAACAGATTTTTAATATTTCTTTATATTTATATATAACTGTATTTATATATTATTTATAAATAATGTAAGTAAAAAGCATGCAGGAAATTACATGTAAAACATCTGTAAATCTGTAACCAATGGACATTTTAGCTTCATTATGAATTGATTGACATTCCATAAATGTTTAATGGTCTCCATAATTGTTATGAAATGCTGAATTATATGTGTTTTCCTGTTTACACACTGATTACGTGTAACTCCGACAAAACAATTGTGAGATTCGCCGTGGTCCCCGTGATTTCCTTTAACGTTGGTTGAAAAGACGACACAATTGCCTCGTTAACTCTTTCACCGTTTTAACAATCAACGTAAATTAAATTGAACTTGAGAGTACTTTATAAAAGAATTGTGTGCCTCGTCTCATAACCAATCTCGATGTGCGTTCCGTTTTGTCAGAGTAAAAAATTTCAATCAATGAGAATCATCCCATATTTTTTTGGGGACCGTCGAAATAACCAGTACACTAACGCCAGTACATTCATTTTCAATTTGAGAACTACATAACGTCGTACTGATGATAAAATCGCAACGTCGAAAATAGATGTGATGCGAGTTCGTGTTGACTCGCGATGTCAAAAATGAATATGTATAAATGCGAGTTTATGATACAAACATAAAAACAAGTTAAAATCCACAATTGTAGATGTAGCACGGATTGACATCTGTCTGTTTTTGACACCGCGATTTAACACGGACTCGCACCACATCTATTTTTCGACACAATTTTATCGACAATTTCGCAAAATAAACGTGGTATTTAGTTCCTATATCGCAAAAAAGAATGTTGGTGCGCTGATGTAAACATTACACGAAAAAGGCCGGGATGGCTGATGCTCTCAAGTTTCTTTGCTCTGATATCGACTCCAATATGATCCGATGCAGTGCAGCCAACGTCAGGAAAAACGAAAATGTCTGCGACGTTCCGAAACTCATCTAACGTTGTCCTACAATCATTTGTTTCTCGGCCGCGCCTCCTGCACAATTTTAGAGCAATTTTAATCTACCGTCTCTCTCCCGTCAACTCCAAGCGGGTACATTCATTCTGCTTTAAGCGTGGATAGTGCGAATTTTCTTTCTCTCGAGCAGACGAGACCCACAGCGAGGACCGCGATTTCTCCTCTATATTCGTGCGACATCGTGGACGATCCGGGGGCGACGGGGGGATTCGTGTTTTGTCATCCTTGTCATCGATGCACCGGGAGCTGTTCTGTCAAACAATAGAAACGAATCGTGTTCGTCGTGCCGTGGCAGTGAGTTGGTCCCATCGTCGTTCGACATGGGAGACGGCAAGGAGGGCGAGCGGCAGCCACTGCTGAAAAATGAGAACGTCACATATAGCTCGCACAGCAACGATGCGATCGGCGGTACGGTAACACCGCGGGTTTTGCACACCGTTCGCTTGCGAGAATGCGTTCGCGTCCGAGAATCGCCGCCAAGAGAATATCATTATCTTGTTTGTCATTGCAGACGAAACACAGTCCAATGTACACACTGTCTCTACGATCGGTCCGGATGAGTTGCCACCGCCGTATCAGTCCGCCATCCAGGGTGGCATGCCAATGGTTACCTGCAGAGTTTGTCAAGCGATGATAGATATTTCCGGAAAGAGGGATCAGCATGTCGTTAAGTGCTGTCAATGTAACGAGGCTACAGTACGTTTCCAAAGATCATTTCTTGTTTATAGTTTGTTTATTAGTAGGTAGCAATGTTAATGTTATTGCAATGTTAATTAATCATGAGTCTTCACTTTTCTTACACAGCCTATACGTAATGCTCCACCTGGAAAGAAATATGTACGATGTCCATGCAATTGTCTACTCATATGCAAGAGTTCTTCACAGCGTATTGCTTGTCCCAGGCCAAATTGTAAACGTATTATTAATCTTGCTCCAAGCCCTATTACACCTCCAGTTCTATCCATGCCAGGCATGTGCAGGGTAGGCTGTGCCCATTGCCATGACACATTCTTGGTGAGTCATCAAGGACATGGTATATTAAATCTAATGTGCTCGGTTTTTGTTTTTTTTTCTTTGTTTTTTACTTCTTGTATTTTTCCCTTTGCAATCGTTTTATTGATAATCATGTATCTTCTCAAATGGTTCTTGTTTCTTTTAAAATTCATTGACTTTTATCTCATGTGATGAAACAAAGAAACAAGTAAGAGGCAAAAAGATAAGAGATAAAAATGTGAAAAACAAGAAGCAAAATACATTGTAGATTAGATTTTAAAGTTATTAGCCATGTTTGACAGACACAATAGTTGTGTGAATATTCAGTAATTATTATATGTAATTGAAGTAGATTTTCAGATTCATAATAAATCTAGAACAATACAAATAGCTACAAGTGCTCACTCAACTGTTGTGTCCGCTGAATGCATCCGTTGTTTCACTCGACAAATTGTTTCACAGTTTAACACATTAAATAATGCTTTGGCTCGATGTCCACATTGCCGTAAAATATCTTCCGTTGGTCCAGACTTTGCTAGAGGAAGAGGAATTGTATTCATTATCGTTGGGATTATAGCCTTAATAATTGCTATAGCCGTAACAGTAAGTATACAAATTTGAATTCTTTGTATCTAGTGTGATCTTTTCTCATATTTATTTTATGTTGTACATGATTACAGGTCGGGACCTATAAATATGTAAAAACAAATGGTGGAATTTATGTAGCTTATGTTGGTAAGTATAAATATTGTTTTAAATCTTGTCTCCACAATGCTAGAAACATTTCGAGATCTCAAATAAAGAAGAATTTACATTGGCCAAATTGTTCTAATATGATTTGTTGATATTTTCTCAAGATTTCGGAATGAGCTTTCTATCATGGACATAATTTTATAATTCTTAATATTCAAACACTGTTGCAAAAATCACTGTTGCATTTATCACATTTTGAATTATGTTTCCAGGTGCATTTCTATTGGCGCTTTTATGCTTGGGCCGCAGCATTTATTACTGTACGATGAAGATCAGTTTGATAGAGGGTCCTATGTAGTCTCCCAACAACAGTGAACAAACAACAATACAAAATTAATTCCACTGAGATGAATGTCATTTAACCCATTTAGAACAAATGTTTATAGTAATGTGACATTTAAAATCCTTTTAAGGCAAGAACGATATATATATATATATATATATAT
>NW_017259187.1:415025-418136 GCF_001594045.1 Atta colombica
GCATACATACATGCTTTCTATACACATCATGCGTATCGAGTGCACATAAATAGAATCAAAGTGCAAACGTGCTCATTATTCCAAATGTATGTATAAGTTTTAAAAATCCATATATGAGTCTGTACGAATCTGTTTTTAAATTTATTCTTACTTACATTATATAAAAAACATGTGTATCGAATACATTAAAAAAAATTATATTGTTTCAAATTTCTGGGTTTATATGGACTTTGTAGCACATGTGAATGCTATTATGAGGAAGATAAAAGTATCAATGTATATATTAATATTATAGATAACGCACTTAGGAAATATAAATCCAAATACATGGTTATATATTATACGAAGAATGCGAGATGTTTTTTTAGTTTTCACTGTCATAAAATACACTTTATTATGAAAATTAAAATATTCCCGTTGACGATTTTCGACGATATACTTATAATCTGCAATGCTCTTTTAAAAATATATTTCTTCTTTCTACACAATTCTTACTCAATTCTATATAAGTTTCCTTTATCATATAATAAAAAATATGTTATACTTGTTAAAAAAATAAATTCCGTTTGGTAAAAAATTAACAGTTGTATTTATTACACATTATACGAATAAACTTATCGATCCAAGAAAAATGAGTAATTATTTAATTGTCATATGAAACATTTTGCGATATATAGAAGGATTATTATTATATATACAAGCAATTAACAAATAAATAAAATAGACTGACAGTATTATATGGAGTATTATTATATAATTTGTACTTTCGATTATAATCAACTCAAATCAACTCATATCCTTCTAATTGTAATCACATTTAATTGATTGAATTGTAAACAGCTTTGCGAATTGATATTTGGATTTGGAACATTTAAAATTCCCGCTGACGTGAATGAAAAAAAAGTCCCTAGTACCAGTTACGCTACTGCGGAACAGCTGATTGCTGGAAGTAGCGAAAAGGAAAATTCGCATCAATAGGGAGGTTACTGAAAAGTATGTAAGAGAAAGGGTCACAAACAATAATCGCGTCACTGTCTGGACATACTTGACTTAACATTTTGGACATTAACAAGGAACCACGAACGACGAGTACTGTACCTTCAAATGTGACAGATGTTTGTTGTAAGAGATGTCACAAATTGATATTCAGGATTTATTTAACAAAAGCAGGTAAGACAATCTGTTATGATAATATTGCAAAGAATCTGCTAGTCATAGCTATTGTTATCCAAATGTATTACTTTTGTTGTAAATATTGGTTGAAAAACCATAAGAATGTGAGAGGTTTTCTTGCAAGTGAAAAATAGTTGTTCTTTGTCATATGGAATATCCACTGTATAAGATGTTCATACAGAATAAAAACTAATTACTTTTTACTATAATTATCGTTTAAACTTAAAACATTAAAGTTTAATCAATTACGAGTTTAGGTTTCCCAGCGATTGGCGCCTTCTACTTGTAATCTTATATACGCCAATAGGATTTGTACTTGTGTTGCTGCGACTGTTAGTGGTATTGCTGTCCTGGTTTCTAGCATCGTTACTACCAGATTGCAATTCTCTTCGAACATTTTTAAGTTATGGCATTAGGATTGCTTTTGGTATCGTAGTTAAAATCGATACCGAGAGTGAACCCAGAGACAAGCAATCAAGGATAATAATCGCCAATAGTGTATCAGTTCTGGATCACTTTGCTCTACGTCGTACGACAGAGACAGTAATCCCTAGTGTTTGGGAACCACCTACTGCCTTGAGTAACGCGCTGGGAATCCAGAAAATGAATATGAGCAATAAGGAGACATTAATTGCCAACATAAAGCAATTTCTTTCCACTTCCACATATAGTGTGTCCGTGCAGCCTGAATTTGGCACAACTAACAATCAAGTCGCTCTGTTGAAATTCAATTCCTGGCCATTCTGTATAGAAACATCTGTCCAACCAGTTGCCATCAAAGCATCAAGATCAGAACTTGTACCTGTGCAACTTACCTCATTGGCTTCAACAAGGTTGACTGAAGCATTTTGGTTTATGTTTGTGCCCTATACAGTTTTCACACTCAAGTACCTGAAAATCAGACGAAATTCTGATCATGAGATACTTGTGCGAGATGTGGAAAAAGATATCGCGAATGCTCTGAGACTTCAGACATGTTCTCATACTGTATCAGACAAAATTGAGTATGAAAAGCGTTATCGCACGAGAATATTCAGTAATGCACGTCCCGCCAGAAACACGCCAAACTCACAAGTTATACATAGTATAGAAATACAAAGGATGGTTCATCAAGTTAGTGAAGTACTTCCATTGGTTCCACAGAATGTGATTCTACGAGATCTCAGTATGTATATAATTAGTATATAATTATCTGAGAAAGAAATCTTAATTTAAATTTATTAACTCTTATTATTCTAATTCTTGTTTAAATCTTATTATTTTATTTAATCTTACAGTAATAATTATATAGCGATTTTTTTGATAACAGCAATTGTTATTAAATCTGCTCGTTTTTGTCACAGTGAAAACTCGAAACGTTGATGTTACGATCGCCAATATTCTCGATGGCATAGTTACTTATACTCCAGAACCTAATCCATCAGCTCAATCATCTGTAACATCGTCCAGTGCATCAAGTTCTGCGAAGGATAAAATATTGGGTACTACTTCCTTCCAAGAGAAGAAAGCTAAAATGATACAAGTAGCCAGGGAAAGGTATATTAAAAAACATGGACTGACAAATTGCTGACATTCTTACTATTATTTTATTCTGGTTATAACACTGTCATAATAACATCTATATAATATGTTTTATTGTTCATGTATTATATTTACTATTACTTCATGTGTGAATACATCTTTATTTCTAAAATATGATCACACGTAATTGTACAAAACCTATCCATTATAATCATAAACAATACTTTATAGAAAAGTTTTTAAATAATGCAATTATCAGTTATGTATTATATTAATGCAATTATCGATCATAATAATGGAATTACGTTTGAGCAGCAGGGAGATTAAGACTTTTATATCGAATTTTCAATTATTTCATTGTAGATGAACGAAACATTACAGAAGTATATATATCTTTCTCTGTATATATATATATAT
>NW_017259187.1:418868-424134 GCF_001594045.1 Atta colombica
ACATTAAAGAAACTTAATATTTTCATTGATATTCTCGCTTAATATTAATAAATGTATACATATACCGTAATAAATTGTTACGTATAAATATAAAAATTTAATAAATGTACACAAATTAAAATAAAGTGATTGAGTTCTAAAAATTCATATTAAATTGTTTCAATACTTATTACTACAACAACTTGTGTGTATATAACTAACTATAATAAAAACAAACTATTAAAAATTAGTCTTATGTATGAGTCATAGCCAAGAATTATATTCGCTTTCTCTCTCTTGAAATTATATTTATTATTATATATTAGCTTGTTAAATTATATGGCTTATTATTGTCTGCTCTTGACAGTAACTATTATTAGGGACTAATTATTCAAAATGCACTTTGTATCAGTATTTAAGATTGCCAAGACAGACATATTTAATATCAAGAAAATCTTCAACCCCATGTTTAGAACCTTCTCTTCCTAAGCCAGATTCTTTTACTCCGCCGAAAGCAGCCTCTGCACATGAAATTAATCCCTCATTGACACCTACCATACCGACTTCCAATTTACGCGCAACTCTAAGTATTTGCGATATGTCCTGCGAGAAGAAGTATCCAGCTAAACCAAATGGTGTATCATTGGCTTGCTTCAATACATCATCCTCACTGGAAAATTTATTTATTACTGCTACGGGGCCAAAGATTTCTTTGTTATAAATTTGCATGTCTTTAGTTATATTGGTTAATAGAGTAGGTGCATAAAACAATGGTCCAAGGTCTGGCAACGGATGTCCGCCGCAATGTACCTTAGCACCTTTCTGAATTGCGTCCTTTACTAGACCATTTACTATATCCAATTGACTTTTCTTTATGAGCGGCCCATGAGTGATACCTTCTTTGCAACCATCTCCCATCTTGATATCTTTCTCAATTTTCATCACAAACTTCTTAATAAACTCGTCAAAAATATCAGCCTCTATAAAAAACCTGTTTGCTGAGACACATGTTTGACCAGTATTACGAAATTTACTGGCCATGGCATTATTTACAGCTAGGTCTACGTCCGCAGATTTAAATACAATATATGGTGCATTACCACCCAATTCGAGACCAAGCCGTTTCATGGTTGAGGCGCATTGCTTATATAAGATTTTCCCCACGGTTGTAGAGCCAGTAAATGATAACACTCTTATCTTTGAATTTTCACACAATTCTTTACCAACGGCGGCTGAATTTGTTATACTCGTGGTAAGTACATTCAAAACACCTGCAGGAAAGCCTGCTTGTTCCGCGAGATCTGCTAGCGCCAGTGCCGTTAACGGCGTATCCTCGGATGGTTTAATGACACACGTACAGCCAGCAGCAAGTGCAGCACCTGCCTTCCTGGTAATCATAGCATGTGGAAAGTTCCATGGTGTGATTAAGGCAGCTACACCAACTGGTTGTCTTAATAAAAATAATTCTCTGTTCGATATAGGAGCCTGCAGTATTTCTCCTCCTATTCTTCTAGCTTCTTCTGAAAACCACTCAATAAAAGAATTTCCATATTTAATCTCTGTTCTAGATTCAATGAGAGATTTTCCATTTTCTTTAGTCAAGATAAGAGCCAATTCCTCAGAATGCTTAACCATCAGATTGTACCACTTTCTAAGCAAATCACTTCTTTCTTTGGCCGTGGTTTTACTGAACGACTCGAAAGCTTTGACAGCAGCATCAATGGCCACTTGAGTATCAGCAGCATTCATATCAGGAACATGAGCAATTACAGTATTGTCAACTGGATTGCAAATGGGAAATGTCTGTTTGCTACTAGCACTTATCCAATTCCCATTAACGTAAGCATTATCCCTCAAGAGATGCATTGCTCTGGAGCTCAAAGGCACATGATGCAGTATATATTGTTGTAACAACTTTGTTCTAAGCATTCTCTTGCAAGTGATCAAATGTATTCTGTAAAGAAGAGTTGTAATATAAGAATAATTAAATATAATAGAATCTTCAGATACAGCTAAAAGAATATATAAATTATTTATAAAATTATATTACACTGACTTTTAAACTTATTCACTTATCTATGATATTTGCCTCATATATGATATATATGTTATAATTGTTCTTATCAATGTAATCACGTATGATTATCTTCCATATGTGATGTGCGTGAAACAATATGTTTATAATTGCAAATCTATTTTTAATTTCTTATATATTTATTTCTATAAAGCCAGCAGCACACAACATATTTTTCTTGCTGGATTGCTTGCGTTTTGGTAAATTAATAGAATTGCACGCAGAACGCATGTCTAAAATTTATTAAAACGCAAATAATCAAGCAACATTAGAAAACATTATGCATTGTCTTAATTCTAAAATACAACACTATTTTCATTTTAGATATATTTTAATAATATTTTTAATACTCATATTTTAATAATATTTTTAATACCTTCCTTTTAATACTAACCTTCAGGTTATTAATTTGACGAAAGTACTGCACGTCACTGGTTTTCATTTAACATCCCACCGATCTAGTAACGTTGTCAATTGAAAGCATAATTGACAAAACGAGCTTATATAAGTGATGTTCTCTCTGCCGATTACATCGTGCTTATAAATCCTCGGTGATCAACAATTTCGAGGCTGCCGATAGTGTCGACGCGTCCTTCAATCGATACGCTCGTTATCGAGTTTGATTATTGTGTTGAAAAATACAACAAAGTGTTTCACGCATCATGAGCGGTAATACGAAGCGGACTATCTACGTAGGTACGTGTAAATTAATAGAAGATATTAAACTAACGTATCTAAACGTATTTAAACATGCACGTGACATAACCCTCAGAATACCCTCAGAATACCTTTAATCACACAAACTGAATAATTTTAATAAATAATGATCAATTCAACGGTATTTGCTTGCACAGCAAAATTTCTGACTCTACGATTCATTATGCTTGAACTAAATTTTATCCTTATATCAAACAACAATAAGTTAATAGTTTTATTTATATTTTATTCCATTCAAAAATTATAGATATTATAACTTAACAAGTTTGACTGTCCATTGAATAAACATTCAACTCCTTGATTCCTTTTGTATTCTATCCGATGTCTTTTTATTATTTTAATTTATTAATGTATAAGTTATTAGTTTCTAAAATGATGTTTTACTAAGTTACTATAACTGATGATTACTAAATTAAAAGTTCCATGATTTATTTTTATTAATCTATGTGAATAAATTATTATTGTTATTTATCTTTTAGTCGTGTTTGCTCATCAAATTTGTTTCTTTATTACTTTTATTGTTCAGAATCAATTAAAATTTAATCGAAGTTATCATTCATGTTTTACTCCATTCACAAAATATATAGATATTATTTGACAAGTTAACTATTTATTGAATTAAAATTTGATGAAAGTCATCCCAAATATATTGTAAATTGCTATTATTTATTTGTATATATTTGAGAAATAATTTTTGTTATAATCATTACTAACAATGAGAAATATTATGTGGCAAGTTATCATTCAGATTCTATTCTTATTTTTCAGGTGGTTTAGCTGAAGAAGTCGATGAAAAAGTGTTACATGCAGCGTTTATACCTTTTGGAGAAATTGTCGATGTCCAAATACCATTAGATTACGAGTCGGAAAAGCACAGAGGATTTGCGTTCATTGAATTTGAAACAGCAGAAGACGCAGCTGCTGCTATAGATAATATGGTATATTTATGTAAAATAACATAAATAATATTGATGAATTGTTTGATAATTTTTTTTTTTGATATCGAGAATTTTATAGATTTTGTTGTTATAAATGATTTATTTTATGAATCGTTCACTGTGATAAGCTCTTAAAAAATCCTAAAAGCCACTGATAGTTCTTATAAAAAATGAATCATTTAAAGAATATAGGAAGTATTAATATTCCTTTGATGTAAATCTAGCTTTTTTTTCTTATCTAATCATTAGTAAATCATATGTAAAAATAATGTGACTTATTGCTTATGTTTGCAATAATGATTAACAGAACGATTCCGAATTGTTTGGCCGAACTATAAGAGTAAATATTGCTAAGCCGCAAAAGATAAAAGAAGGTTCATCGAAACCGGTATGGGCAGACGACGCTTGGCTACAAGAACACGCGGGCGAGACATTGAAAAATGATGACAATACAAAGACAAATGATGTTGCACAATCAAAGAAATCAAAACAGAATCCTCAGGTTTACTTTGACATAAGCATAGGAAAGCAAGAAGTGGGTAGAATTATCATGATGTTACGAGCAGATATTGTACCAAAGACTGCAGAGAACTTTCGGGCACTTTGTACACATGAAAAGGGATATGGATATCAGGGTAGCACCTTACACAGGATCATTCCAGATTTTGTATCCTTAAATCACATTTTTTATTCTATATAAAAACGGTATTTTATCCTTATTTTTTTAATTTTAAGTAAAAATGTCCTTAACACAAATATTACAGATGTGTCAAGGAGGTGATTTTACGAATCACAATGGTACAGGTGGAAAATCAATCTATGGCAACAAATTCGACGATGAGAATTTTGAATTGAAACATACGGGTCCGGGAACTCTATCAATGGCTAATTCTGGTCCAAATACGAATGGATCACAATTTTTTCTGTGTACAGCCAGAACAGACTGGCTAGATGGAAAACATGTTGTCTTCGGACATGTCCTCAGTGGAATAGATGTACTTAGAAAGATTGAAAAATGTGGAACAAAAGCAGGCACGCCGACACAAAAAGTCGTCATAACTGCTTGTGGAGAATTAGTATAATTATTTCCATGTATATAAAATTTTTATAATAAATTATAAAAACTAAATTTTTAAGACTCTTGAGTAGTTATCACAGCTATACTGAATCGTGATATCAGAAGTGAGAAATTAATTAATTTTTGTTATATGCCATTTATAATTGAAGGCAATTTGGATAAAACGAAACGATGAGACGTTTTAAAACAATTATAAAAATGGATGAAAACTATTCTTATTTTTCCTAATTAAGTCAGTAAATAATTATAAAAACTTAAAAAGTAATAAAAGGTACGTGAAAATAATAGATTACACATGCGCAAAAGCACTTCACGTATCTTTTATCACTTTTTACTGACTATACGTACACAAATGCAGACACATATATTGATACATATACATACAGGATTAAAAATATTATTTAAAAAAAATATATGTCACCGTTATTTTTTTGTAATGTTAAAGTAAAATATTAGATTAAAAAATTATATTATTTAATA
>NW_017259187.1:424401-426373 GCF_001594045.1 Atta colombica
TTATATATATTATATATAATTTATGTACTGAACATTCTTTTTCTCTTTCTCCTATGTCATGCAATATTATACATATAAAGATAAGATTGGAGACATCAAACATAGATCACATATCTAAATCCATTATTGAAAGATCAAAGTCTATCGGAGTATGCAATATGCGATATTGTACATTGCATAACGCTAAACGTATTTGTTTTACATCTCTCAAAAAATGTTGCGTACGACGATCAAGCAAAGTGTTCGACAATTCAATGCTAATGCATCATCCTCGATAAAATGTCATCGACTGGAAGGAAAAATCGCGATCGTAACAGCATCCACAGACGGGTAATGTGATTATTTTATATTTTTAACATTAATTTGAATGGTTATTACACAATATATCAACATTCATTAAAAAAAATTCTATTCTTTCTTGTTTGCTATTAATATGGAAATCGGCTAATAATTAGATCGGCTTATTTTTGAATGTCGCGATAAAGGTTATGTTTTGAACTTTTACAGAATAGGTCTTTCCATAGCAAGACGTTTAGCACAGGAAGGCGCCAAGGTAATGCTCAGTAGCCGTAAGGAAGCAAACGTGAAGAAGGCTGTAGAGGAACTCAAGTCTGAGGGTTTGCAAGTCGCTGGTACAGTCTGCCATGTAGGAAAGGCAGAACAAAGGAAAAATCTGTTTGAAAAAGTAAAAAATATGATAAATCATCACTTTTTTTGAAGTTTATTATATCTTCATTTCTATAACTTTTCTAATTGTAAGGTGTATCATCATATAAATATAATTATTGATGTATTGAGAAGTTATAAGTATTGATGTATGAGAGTTAATTATAAAATTGTAAAAAATTACAGACCAAAACTAACTTTGGAGGCTTGGATATTTTGGTATCTAACGCAGGTATTAATCCAGCAGTCGGTCCAGCATTGGACAGTGATGAAGAAGTATGGGATAAGATTTTTGACATCAATGTCAAGTGTACGTACCTACTAATGAAGGAATCTTTGCCGCTTCTCAAATGCAGCAAATCACCTTCTATTATCATTATGTCTTCAATTGCTGGATATCAGCCTTATAATGTGAGTTTGTTTAAAAACACTGTCTTTAATTTTTATTTTCTCTATCTATTAAATATTAACATAGTAAAGTATTAATAAAGTAAAGTATTAATAACATTATCAATATTTTTCAGTTACTGAGCATATATTCAATTAGCAAAACTGCTTTATTAGGTCTGATTAAAGCTACTACAAGTGAACTTGCGGATAAGGGAATCCGTATAAACGGCATCGCACCAGGAATGATAAGAACTAAAATGTCACAATTGGTATTTTTCTATAACTCTTTCCAAGTCATCAACTCTCATCAAATTATATTAAAGGAATATCTCATATAAATTATTATGTTTTCAGCTTTACGAATCAGAAGAAAATCACGAATTGGTCAAAATGAATATTAGCATGAGAAGACTCGGAATGCCTGATGAGATTGCAGGCTTAGCTGCATTTCTAGCAAGTGATGATGCTTCTTATATCACTGGCGAAACTATAATAGTGTCTGGTGGAACAAACTCAAGACTCTAAATCATTTTGTAATAACATATGTGTTTTATATTATTCTTCAATTTATTTTTGTGCAATAACACTGGGAAATTCTTTTTTATTAAGGAATTATTTTTTTCAGATTGTGTATACATTGGATTGTCCGAAAATTTCGTGCCGATGTTGAAGGAAAATTGAAATGCAGAAAATTTAAATTTTAATATACATTTATTAAATTATATAAGTTAGTCGGCACGAATTTTCCGGACAACCCAATATATATATATATTTTTTTTTTTTATTACACCTAATATATATATAAAGAAAAATCAACATTGTGCACTTAAGCTATCGAGTAATGGCATGTGATATTTTAACTTTGTTTATCTTTACGGAAGCGTTCGCAATTATCTGTTTAAGTTCGATGAACTTT
>NW_017259187.1:426473-429677 GCF_001594045.1 Atta colombica
ACACATATTTAAATAATTGCATGACCGGTTCACAATCTTATTTTAATGTTAATTATTTTAATGTTATATCAATGAAGCAGCTCTAATTGATTTTTGACAGCTTAAAATTATATATATTTAAAACAGTTTTAAGTAAGAATAACTAAGTAAGAATGACTATAAACACGTATAATTTTAAAGTATATAATATAAAAAATATACATTCACAAAATTTTAAGATAAATTTATGCATCGGATCGCATTTTATGTAATATTCATGTATTGTGACATGAGATTTCGGAAATAATTTCATAACTAATCTCAGATAATTTAATAACTGATTTATGCTTGTAAATTCGTATGTTAAACTATTTATGATTATGACCTCATATAAAATTTTTTTTTAAGGATCTAATTAAAAATCATGCTTTTTCTGTTGTCAAGCAAATATTTTTTTCGAGATATCGCACGAAATAAAGCAAACAAAATTTCAACGCCAAATAAGTACGCACACGTTCAATCCTATACGTTTTTGAAGAGTGTTTTGAAGAGTGTTGAAGAGTGATAAGCGTCGATAAGAGTCGTGTCGTCATCAACGATCGAACGTCTAAACGTCATCGTAGCTGCGGCGTTCGCGGTCGGCACCGTGTGACGTCTGACATCGCGTTTGACGTGATCACGGCGCGATCGATTCGTTCGATTCGAGCTCTCGAGCTGCCCGCAGCGCGCCCCGCTGCGGCAACGAGTAACGACACCGTTAGGCGCCGCGACCGCGATCTACCTCTCCGCTCGCTTTTATTTACCCTATACACACACACACCAGCTCATACACGCGCGCGCACGCACAAGAGACGCTGGACACACGCTCGCTTACTCTCTCCCTCCCCCGGATGATAAACATGGCTGTCGTGCATTGTGATGATTATCAGCGAGAGTTTGTGCGGCCGAGTGTCGCACCGAGTGAACGCGAGTAATATGGATGAGGGACGCCAGTCCCGGAGACCCAGGTAACGACGCCGAGCACTCCCGCGTCCCCTTTCTCTTCCTCTGTTACTGTCGTTACCGTCGTGAAATCTGCGAATTTTACCTGACGGCCGACGGCAGGTATTGTTTGTGTGTAACTCACTCGTTATCGTCCTTTCTATTCACGCAACTCTTTGGCTTATATCACACAAGCGTTTTCCTATTTTTTTCGTCCATCTTCCTCTTCCCCCCTTCGACTCTGCGAAAGCGAAGGTGAGTGAACCTGCTCTGCTTTGCACGTCATTTATCGCTGGCTGCATGGTCCGTCACGCATTATTTGCGCGATTGTTCGCATAGCCCCCTGATACCTTCGCGTTGTGTCCAAACGGTGCACCATATATGTCTCATGGGATCTACCGATCTCGTGATCGCGAAGATTCGCGCTCCCCTTTCCCTCGCTGTGACTGGATAGTGATACCTCTTGGGGAAACGCTTGTCGGGAATCTGTCGCTATGCGATGCATTATCAATACGTCAATTTATCTGTTACTCAAAGGCCTGATGCTCCGTTTGCATGTTGTTTGCATATATGCCAATGCTGTTTCAACCATGCAAGTACAGTTTATATATTCACATTCAAGTAGAACATTTGAGAACTTTAAACTAATTTAAATGTTAAGTGTTTAATATTTGATACTTCTCGTGCTTTTTTAATATGGCTAAAATTTGCTTGCATAAACATGAATTTCCTTTTGCTATCTTAAATAAAACATTTGAGTATGCAAACGCAATTTTAAAATGTAGACACACGTTTCATCAGAAAGAAATATTTAACAGTAATGTATAACACTGTATTACAAATTCACAGTAAAATAGATAAAATTATTTATAACAACAAAAAAAATTCAAATAAATACATTTACAGTTGTCTTAATTAAAAGATATATTTGAAGAATTATGTATATAAATAAGCCATTAATATTAATATATCTTGTATGGATTACTTGTTCATCTTTCTTATCTTTGCATTATATCAAATTTATAATTTTGCAAAAATTAAAATCTTATACTGTGACATCAAATTATCTGCTAATATATGCTCCAAATATACATTGATTTGTTTCAGGCTGTCGTCTGGGTGAGCAATGAATGTACTTCGTATTTTGACACCGTGTGTGTTACAACGCAGACGCATAAGGGGTATAGATAATACTGATAAAAGAGACTCCTGGTTCATGAGAAGACAGCTTGGAGATGCCTCTCACATGACACATAGAATGGGTGCTTCTGCATCATCAAGCATCACCAGCGTAGGTGGAGATTCTGTCCAAGCAGCCAGACTCTCAGCATCAAGTAGTCCGGAACAACATGGCATTGCAGTTAGGTACATTATCAATGTTTTATACATTTACAATATTTATATCATAGGATATGTTTGGCATTCACAGCGCTCGCATCATTTCATCCTTGTTTAACATTTGATGAACAACAAGAATGAAATTATGCTTGTGAGTATTGTAAATAGAATCTATCCATGTTAGTCTTTAAATTTTCAAACAAGAGAAACGTTTTAATCAATGTGACTATTTTTAAATATTACCTTATAAACAAGAAATATAAAAAAAAATAATGAATTTTAAAAGTATACTGTGTTAATATTTTGGAATATATAAATAGGTAAATAATGATTGAAAAATGAGAGCCATAGATTTGACCGCACATCAAACTTTCTATAGTTGTTTATTCATGTATAGAGAAAAAAAGAAGAAGATGACAGGATTTGCGACACTACGCAAGAAATTTATTAGGAGACGTCGCTCTTCTAAAGCATGTGATCATGGTAGAATTATTAGAGACCTGGTGTGCACATGGAGTCACTTAGAAGCAACTGCTTTACTTGAAGAGTATGAGGCGTTAGCTGCGTTGAAAGATCTTCACGTTCAAGCCGAATTAGCTAGACCGCCAGCTGCTACTTTTAAGCAAGATCTGTCAATGTTATACGATTACAAACACTGTTCCGATGTGGATCTTGTATATAGAGGAGCGTGTTTTCCCGTTCACAGAGCCGTGCTTTCCGCCAGATGCCTATACTTTAGGGATTTGTTGGCTGGTTGTCCTGGTATATTTAACAACAAGTTTACATTCTCTTCATAAAGCAATAAAGTTTTTTATAGCAGTTTTTCCTTTATAATGTAAAAATTAATTATACAAAATACTGTTATTATATTTATGTATATATATATATATATATATATATAAAGAC
>NW_017259187.1:429777-431289 GCF_001594045.1 Atta colombica
GGAGCTAAGAACTCCACATCTTGAAGTACAGATGTTCTCAATGTTATTACGGTATCTTTACACTGGTGATATTTGTCCACATGACGCGACTTTGGAAGCAAATCTACTTCGACGACTCGGAGAAGAATTTGGAACTCCAAATCCACTGGAACATGATCTCAGATATTTGCTAGATACCGGTGATTATGCAGATGCCGCTCTTGTATTCACGTCGGATAGTGATTATCAAAGACCGGATAGTGGAAGTTCGGAGTACGGATTTCGCCCGAAATTAGAGCTGCCATGTCATAAAGCAATACTTTCCGCGAGATCTCCTTTCTTCAGAAATTTAATACAAAGACGGACTAGATCGGGCGAGGATCACACAGAAAGAGCGCTTCATATACCTACTAGAATAGTGTTGGATGAAAGCGTGATACCTAAACGATATGCCAGAGTATTACTACATGCTGTGTATCTA
This sequence comes from Atta colombica, assembly GCF_001594045.1. Taxonomy (NCBI): domain Eukaryota; kingdom Metazoa; phylum Arthropoda; class Insecta; order Hymenoptera; family Formicidae; genus Atta; species Atta colombica. Next base: position 430,238 of record NW_017259187.1, read on the forward strand.
GATACTGTCGACTTATCATTAATATTGAGAGGAAGCGGTTGTGGAAACAGCGCTGGTAGTTTGGGAGAGGTAAGAAAATCTTAGCAAAAAAATATTTATACACTAATGTATATTAATTTTATGTTAATACTTTTATTTAATAAACTTACAGGTTCAAGCCCTAACACATACGGGCCGAATGCGACCAAGTCCATTAGAAGAAGCGATGGAATTGTATCAGATTGGACGATTTCTCGAGCTTGATATATTATCGCAAGGTTGCGAGGATCTTATTTTGGAGTATCTCACCTTGGAATCGCTACCGACTGTTCTCAAGTAAATCTGATTATGATTACTAATAAATCTTTTACAAAAGTTATAAATTAGATCATATTATTAAAAAAAATTATGTTATGTGCAGATGGGGTAGTCAACCTCACGGATCAGCATGGGTACACAGGCAAGCGTTGCATTACTTAAGGGAGGAATTTCAGCCAATTGCTTCGTCTTCGATTCTTCATCAGTTAGATCATGCCCACTTAGCGAATGTTTTACAGAGCCATTTTTTACAAGCGAGCGAACTTGAAGTACTGCAGGCAGTGCTCAAGTGGGGCGAACACGAATTAGTACGTCGTATGGAGGATCGGGAACCTAATTTGCTTAGTCATACTGTGCATTCTGTGACGAGAAAGGGTATTAAGAAAAGAGATCTTAGCGACATCGAATTACGGGAGATATTGAGCGAACTTTTGCCGCTTGTCAGAATAGATCATATATTGCCGCCGAATAGCGAAGCATTAGTACAGGTATATTTTCTACCAAAAATTTAAATTATTTAAAAGAAAATATATCTCTTGTTAATATATTTTTTATGCTGATAAATTTTTAGGCTATTAGGAGAGGATTAGTTTCAACTCCACCAAGTCATATGATAGGAGACGAAAGAGATAATTTGAGGGTGAATGCTTGGATAAGAGGCGGAAAGAAAAATGGATTTTTTGTAAGGCCAAGGCTATTCATGCCGTATTATGAAGAAATCAAGGTAATAATAATTATAATAATAATAATAATAA
>NW_017259187.1:431389-437757 GCF_001594045.1 Atta colombica
GAGACGAAAGAGATAATTTGAGGGTGAATGCTTGGATAAGAGGCGGAAAGAAAAATGGATTTTTTGTAAGGCCAAGGCTATTCATGCCGTATTATGAAGAAATCAAGGTAATAATAATAATAATAATAATAATAATAATAATAATAATAATAATACATAATTTTCAAAGTCAGAAACACATTGATTAATGGAATATACTAATGAGTACTATATTTATTCGATATTAGTCTTTGGTGGAAGAACAAATGATTCAAGAAGCAGATCTAGTGAGATTACGAAGGCCACGATACGTAGCAGATATACCGGATGCGCTATACATGGTTGAGGAGAAACCAAGAGCCATGGGAACTGCTGGCGTTGATGTCCTTGCAGCTGCATTTCCAGGTATTACAACATTAAATTATTAGTTTCAACTTAAAACTTAATTTTTTTGTGTATTAGTTATTGTTATTATATATACAATTTGACATAAAAACATAGATTACTTTGTAATAAGAAAGTGAGAGTGCTTGAATAATATTTTTAATAATAATTGAGAAGTTGATAACAGAAAATCACACATAGATAGGTTTAACTGATAATAATTGATACAGGATAAAAGATTCTTTATCTATATTATAGTACCAGACTCTGCAACAATGGCTGCAATGCTGAAACGAGAGCAGAAATTGAAACAATCACCCAGTTGTCAACGAGCGATAAGTTTGCCGCTTTCTTCGCGACACGAAATTAATCGGCAAGTGCGATTGCGCGTTGTCAGGGAATTTAATTTACCCGACACTGTGGCTGATCTTCTGGAAGTAAGTCTTTCTATGTTACTTCTATGTTAGTTTATAATAATTCATAGCAATAACAGTAATAGTAATAAAATGTATAATAACATCGCATCTGCGTTGGATAAATTGGGAGCAGGAAAAATCAATACGAAAACAAATGAATATACGAAAAGATAAAAAATTTCGGAAACGATTAAACTATAATTATATAATGCGTTTTTTTATTAATTTCAAATTCTATGTGGTTTTTTTTCTATAACTGAACTAATACACATTTTTGAAACTTACAATGAAATAGATATATTCGATATTTGTTGAGAGCGAAATAGAAAATTCAAATATAGTTTAGTGCGAGAATAAAAAATAGACCAATGATTATCGCGAACGATTGTCATAAAATGCTAGAAACGTCAGCATAATATTCTAAATATCTTCAAGATTTAAATACATCAATTTAAATACATTCGCGTACAAAATTAAAAATAAGTATATTTATTCTACACATAATTATTTTGTGATTGAATAAATTATAAATAAAGATAGATAATGACTGCTTTAGTGTATTGTTTATTCTAAATTTTATTAATAGTAATGTATATTCTCATAAAATATTGCTTCATAATTTACAATATTTATACAAACATTATTAATTTCTCAATTTTATTTCCTGAATGTGATACATATGGAATTTATTATTATCAAAAATATAAAGATTTTTAAACACGACAAATATATAATGTTTTCATTGGTAATGTTTTTATTTTATAAAATTAAATTGAGGCTACAAGCCTTACATACGTACTATTTACACTAAAAAGACTACTTGTTTACGATACATCTTTAAAAATATGATTTATAAATATTAAAAAATATTCGCATTTTTAGTGTCGACAGATATATGCATTGTTTGTGTTAATATTTCTATCATCAAATTAGTCTTAGCAGTTGACTTAGTTAATTGTTCTTTATTAGCTTTGGTCCTTATTATAATATTACCTAATATTACTTGATTTATCTTATCACATCTAATATTGTCTGAAACTTTTGTCACATATTTATATAAATTTTATCGCTTCTACGTTTGCTAACTGTCATTTATTTTCTGTCTTAATATTTTCTATATAGTAAGATGACTGACTTCTTAGGAAGGACATTTAAAAAGATTCAATTTTAAATTAATCTTTAAAAAAATTATTAATTGTCATAAATTTTAATAAACACTTTTAATAATTATTAATAAAATATACGAACAATATTATATTATTATATTTGTAAATAACACTATATAAACATCAACTAAGATCATAAAAATTAATCAAATTATGAGATTTATTAAATTGTTGATTTTTTAAAATCTTTGCTGCTGAATTTTATAAAAATCATAAAATTCTTTACATTAATTGAAAATTATGTTTCATATTTATTATTTTTACTTTTATTATTATTCTCAAAGAAAGACAATTCATAATCATGTTCTTAATTTGGGACAATGCATTATAAAGTGATACGAAGAGTTAAATTTTGAGATTGTGTCACCTAATTTTGGACGTTTGTTCATCTTACTATACAATAATTATTTATTTTATATCAAGAAATAGAAAGACTTTCTAAAGGATTAATTTACTATGGATAGAAGTTTACGTCTAATCATTTTACAAGCCATCCCTTTCGATCGAACATATATAAGACGTGTAACATTTTTTGTTTGTAATTATCGTCATCGATCCCACCTGCAAAAACGCTTTCGTCCGCATCTTCGGCCGCCGTTTGTGAAACGGAGCCACGCGCTGCTTGTATTACTTGCACCATCATGATGCACTGGTTAAATTTGATGGGTGCACATTGATTCAATTGCTCTATAAATTGGCTCTTGGGAAATGCGTTTGTGTCTACATTTAACGATTTTAAACTCTCGATGAAAGAATCGTAATAAAAATCAATCATATTGTCAAGATAATTATTGAGTACCTCCTTCTGGGAACTTGATATGAGGAAAAATATGAGATCGTTTACACCGTAGTCATAAACTGTCAATTGGAAGTCCACAATTTTCATATTGATCGGCTTATCTGATTCATCGTATTTGAACATCATGTTATTTACCCAAAAATCGTTATGCACTAGTGTCGCCCACGGTTCTTTCGGCGTTACAGTTTGTGTAAATCCATATTCGATTGTTTTCTCGATTCTATCTAGATAAGCTTTCGCTTCTTCCATATTTTTATAATCATTATGCGCCTTCTGTACCATATCTACCGTCGCTTTTTCCGTAACTTCTTGTAAGTTGAATTCTAGACAAGATAGTACCGTTTTTTTGAAGAATTCGGATTTCTTGAGCTTCAGGCCGATTGCTATGGCGTGTAACTTGGCTAAATGGTTGATCGCAAAGTTCATGTGCACTTTATCTAGACCTACAATTCGATCTTGCGTTATATAATTGTAACTCTTTAGATTTTCTAAAACGATAGCGGCCTGTTCATCGAAACACTGCGGATCTCGTAAACCTAATCTACCGCCTAAAAATTGCGGTACGATGACGCTTAGGGATTCCCGAGGGATTCCGCTTTCATTTTGCAACTTCAAAAATTCTGGTGCTACCATGCTATAAAATTCCAGTTCTTTCTTGAATGTTAATGGACTGTCAAACAACTCTAGCAAATATGCCGACCTCGGCGGTAGTTTAACAACCACGTTTAGAGTTCTCTTCTTATCATTGTGCTCGGCATTGATATTGACAGCCAATATTATACTACCAAAGTTTTCTCCCGGATCTGTTAAATGTTTCCATTCCACATCGTGTATTCGAAAATCGGGGCCATATGTTTGCATTAACAATGTGTCTATATTTTTAACAGGGAGCATGTCGAGCGTTTTCCTAACAGAAAAAGATTTCATATTAAAGAGAGTTATTATTTCAGAGAACAAAATTTTGTACTATGTCATTATAATTATATGTATTAAATGAAATTCATGCAAATATAAAAATGAAGCTGATGTAAGCCGACAAGATATGCGTGTGTAAAATTATTTATTACAATAAAGTAGACGGTTTAACTCTAATTTTGCATCAGCTTATCTTATAGCTGACGAATAAACAACAAAGTAAAGCATTACATTTAAATTGATAAAGTAAGTTCGTAAAGTGTGTCCAAGAATTTTCGAATGTCTTAATATCTAATAAGATACTTAATTCGTGAGTTAAGAATAAAATTGAATGATTAAAGATGAGCTGTCGAATAATGCGTAACAGTTTACACAAGTTTTCGATTACATTTGAGATTAAATCAGTTAACGTACATTGTACGTATTTGCTACGTGGAATTTCTTGGAAACTGAGGTTAAGTCTTCTTTTATGTAGATTGGATGTTGTTTAGTCACCAATATCATGTATCTCGAGGTTCTGTAAAATAAATTTCTTTTAAACTAAAACTAGAAATAATTAAGATGTATAACACATATTATTTATTTTAGTAAACTTTGAATTTTTCCATTAAATTTTTAATTTTTAATACTCTTTAATTATACACTACTTGAATTTATTTAAATGTTTTTATGTAATTAAAAGGTACAAAATGTAAGTAAATTATAGCTATAAATTTTAGGATTGATAGATAAAAAAAAAGATATTAACATGTATCCGGAGAAATTGGATATTTAATCGTTTTATTTAATAGTTTAATAGGCTTAATTAAATTTAATCTATCGTAAATATATATAGAATTATTATCTCTCGTTAATTTGTAGAACTGATATCCACAGCACACATTAACAGTTATTAGATAATTTTGGGAAAGGGACACATGTTTTGAATTATAGATTATTATGGATTTCAATTTATTCAAAATGTAAACTGAAGTAATACAATAGCTATTCCAATCCGATTTCGATGTTGTACTGTGGACTTGTATCAAAAGAAATTCTCAATATATCAAATTTGATTTTGAGATCATAATTTAATAATGATCATAAATAAATTCTCTTTCCAAGTTTCATATGCGATATTTTATATAACTTTCTCTTTTTACATAATTTCTTCTCATTTTTAATAAGAAAATCGCAGAATTATTGAAAAAACAATTTATTGAAAAACAAATTTTTTAAATAATTATCCGTAATTTTGAGCATTTGTTGAGAAACATGATTCTATGAAAAATTATTAATTTTTTTTTTTTACAAATTGAGAAATCGAACATCCTTAGAACAATTATAAGTTTTTTTAAATGTATGATTATATATTAAATGTTTGAAATGTTTGATAACATTTTTTAATATATTTTTCCAAATTCTATTGATCCTAAAGTAATTGTATAATTTACTTACAGTTTTATAAAGCTAAAAATGTTATTGTGCACGCATAGATATCTTCGTAGCACACTGAGAAAAAAATATAGTTAATTTTAATAAATATTTAGTGCATTACTGCCAACTAAATATTTACTTACAGTAAGTAAATATTTGTTTAATAAAAAAAAAAGATTGTTAAATTAAATTAACATTTCTTGTATCAAATAAATATATCTTTATATTTAATAAATATTTAGTTAGCAGTTCAATTAAATATTTATTAAAATTGGCTATACCTTTCTTCAATGCACTAATCTCATTTAGAAAAGATTATCGTCACTTTATCGTTATTTTCTTCAACGTATTTGTAACTTCCTAACGTTCACTCGCGTGTATGTTCTAGCATTAACTGTCATTATGTTTGTAGTGTCGTTACTTTATAGTAAGGAGAGAACTTGTTGGTGGGCTCCTCGCTGACTATGATTCGTTCATGCAAATTCAATTCGTATTAGATAAACTAATCGTTTTCCTTATCTCATTCGTAATGTATAAAATGCATTTCAAAATATAATAGTATCAGGGAAAATTCTAATCATAATAGTTTGATTTCTGTTACGAATAAATGACGTGGCGGTCAATGTATGTATAATCAGTGTGAGTCCAGAAAGCGGGACATCGTTATTTTGCACTTACATGGATGCAAGTGAGTCGACAGAAACTCAGTTGAGCCTTTCTGGCTAGATCAATCGACTATCGTGGCCGAAGAGCATACAACCTATTTATAGTGCACTCGTGACACAAGAAACTTTGAGTGTTAAGATAAATGTTGCAGAAATGATGTCAGCGAGTTCATTTCTGATTATCCTTAAAGTTACATAAACTTTTTTAGAAATAGCAATTGCAACTTTGTTAATGTCAGCTGCCAGCTCATACCACTGCAATTCGCTTATGGTTCGCGCTATTTATCGCATAGATAACGCACGGCTTTTACGTTTTTGTTTTACACTGTTTAGAGTGAACGTCAAAAGACAATGGTCTATGACTTTTATGGTTCATCATATTGAGACATTCAATTAACTCGATATAATTATTCGACTTCGTAACTGCGACGACTGTTACGAATATGAGCCAACATTACGTAACGTTTTATTTCTATATAATAGCACAAATTTATTTTCGGAAATTGTTACGAATAAAGATCTCTATTTATCTCAATTGTATGAATTTGTGTGTTCAGTATAAAAAAATGTTATAATATTATATTTTTTTATTCTAAACTTTTTTTTAAAATATTGCAATATATATATA
>NW_017259187.1:437857-448536 GCF_001594045.1 Atta colombica
AATAATAAAAGTAAACGCATATGCTCAATATGTATTGCTTATTATTCATATCAGAAGAAGATTACTCGTTTTTTATTTTGTATCTCTTGCAAAATATATTGATATCTGATCAATATTGAAAGTATCTAATATTGAAAATTTGAGCATCAAAGATCACTCGGGATATCCATGACCTATATTCCTATATTTGCGAAGTTCTATCAGTTCAATGTATGTTCAGAAAAATCGCCACGCCAGTGGAATGCTTTTTTTCGTTTTATTATCGTATCAAAGCAAATAATAAAATTGAGAATTCGTATTATAAAAAAAATATTATAGACGATATATTGAAGATAAAAATTCTTTTTTTAAATAGATCGATTTAAAAATTAGTTACTGGAAGGCAATCGCAATCTACGAATTGAATGAGACGGATAAAAAAATGTGGGAAACTTGATGTATTTCTTTTTTCTGTGTATTTATTATTATATCTTCTGTGTATAATCGGTCAACAATCATAATTGTGTATCATTTTCGCGATGATTTTATTTCTAGCTATTAGACTTGATTCCACGCATATGCTTAATGCGGAAACTGTTGTTAGATTATCTTCTCATCTTTCTAAGTTCTCATTCCACGAAAGCTGCATTGACGAACGTTTGCTCTTGAATGCATAATGTTATTTAACTTTATGCGAGTTGCTTCAGATTTCTCATGCTATCTTTCATCTTCGACTTCTTCGGCTAATTCAAAGTTTGTAGCGAAAATTTCACTGCACACGATTTTCTTTAACATTGTTTCAACTTTTTTAGTGCGAAATATTTTTATAACTCAAATAGTTCAAAATAAATTTCTAAAAAATTTTAATAAAGCAGAATGATAGAACAGCATGATAAAACAATATGATGTTTTCTCTAAATATTATTCTCAACTTCTAAATATAAATCTGATCTCTATCTACATTTTCCCAGGTATAACTGGAGGCAATTTAATTTATTTTTCAAATAATAAGCAATTTCCTTGAAGATAATATAATAAATTGAACTATGCTTCAGATTTATTATCAAATAGAAACATAAAAGAAGGAAAATATATCAATATTTCTTCGCGATCAGTTACCTTTCTGTTATTAACCGACTTGATCGTTGCATCACTATTATACGTGCATAAATGATACGAGATTGAAATGACACAATCGTGGTCATAACAATAAGCGAGTGTCGCGAATTAATTTAAATCGCAAGAAGGACGTGTATGCCAGGCACGAGCAGCTATTTGCCAGCGCAGTTTATTAAGCTGAAAACTCGGAAGTACGTTCAGTGTCATTGATACTATCAACGATGTTGATTTTCTTTGTAAAGCTTGACATTGTATTGTAATTTCACGGAAATAATTAATATATCAACTTGAGTCCACAATAGTTTTAAGAATTTCGAGCTATTAAGTGACTTATTAGGAACTCCTACGCGGCTATATGTAACGCATATTGAACCATTTATGTAGCGTACTCAGAATATTTAATCAACATTAAGTCTTTCCTCAATATAGAAGATATTTCTTATGCTCGTCGTGCGAAACAATGGAATCCAAAATGGGAAGTTTGTCATGATATTTTTTGCTTAAAAATTTCCGAAGCAGCACAATTATGATTGGAAATAATGATTAATTTTTAAGCATGCCAGGCACGTTCGTAGACAAGGTTTGAGAAACGTTTTATATTAAAATCACATTCACTATTCATACACACGCAATCGTTCATCAATTCTTATCATTCGAACATAATCCTTGATTTTTAAATATGTACGATATCAATATCGTATTATATAAATGATATATAATAATTTGATATATATAATATATGTATAATTTATAATTATATATATAATTTGATAATAACTTATATCAACTTTGATATATAATCATTTTGACCTTGTGTTGAAGTGAAATAAAGATAAAAAAATTTCAGATAAAATAATTATAAATCTATTACTCAAACAAAGTAAATGAGAGAAATAAATTTTTGCCTGTTGCATGTAACTGTTGTTTTTTTAGACACCAGTGTTTACGTTTTGAATATATGTAGTTAAATCTTCTGTCACGAAATTGCTGAAAAACACGCGCCAAGATTTTCTCACGTTCAATCAGAATAATTAAGAGTCTTTAAATAAATTGACACATTAATACGACAATTATAATTCATATTTGTCTTGTTAAATTCATAATATCAAATTATACGCAATTTAAGTTGTTTTTAATGATTTCTATAAATTACATTTCTATAAGTTCTATATTCAATATATCATTAATTTAATTAGAACAATGAAGTTAAATAATTTAACTCAAGAAAATGTATTAAATTTAATTCAAATGTATTATATTTTATTATTTATTGAGTGCATACATTAATATGGACATTGTTTACTTTGAAACTAACTCCAGAAATAGACTAATTCATGTTGGCACATATGAAGGTTAAAAAAAATATCTAAGAATGTAAATTCGATGCTTTTAGGATGAGCATAAAAGTTTACGAACCAATTGTGCATTTACTTAAAGGATCTTATCGGAATAGACGTAGAAAAAAGTTTTATTATATAATCATCACTTATGTTCGATCTATTGTGGTTATATTTTACATACGTTACTATTAATGAGTATGTCATTTACCTTACACTGATAGTACGATACGCGGGCGGGGCGCATTTATTAAGAATGCGATGTCATTGATGTGACGTACATGGAATGACAACACGTGCGTAATTGGAAACGATTAAACAAAACTCTCTCTCTCTTTCTCTCTCTTTTTTTTTTTGCAAAGTCTGCACCGCGCGCGTAGGTTTAGCACGGCATTTGGACACAACGCAATTCGCGCGACTAATATTGCGAATAGACTCTCGTCGCTGTTTGACTTTGCCTCTTATTCTCCCCCTTTTTCCGCACTGGTATTCGCATTATCTGTCTTCTAACGCAACGTCGAATTATACGTTCGCACAATAGAGACGTAGTAGAATTAGCGCTCTGAGATGATACGAAAGATGTGCGCATTTTGTCTCAATGCAATGAGATGCAAACGAGTCCTCGAGAGATATCCTTCCTTTCTTCGTGAAACTGCGAATCTTTTCGAACAGCTACGACAGCGAGACGTTTTTCAACGTCAACGATATGCCTATTTTATATTTACAATATTCGATCTACAAAAATAATTAGATTAATATGAATTTATGTTGTGAAATTTTTTTTCAGTATCTCTATACTGAAAAGAGGATCAGTCTTCAAATATAATATTTAAGCCTTTTTTATCCTTTTTTATTTTTTTTATTATTGGCACAAATAAAAACTCGCTATTTTTACAAAATAAAAATTTATCACTTCATAGGAAGAATTTTTGTCAATTTTTCCTATTTTTCTATTGCTGTTTCTATATTTTTCTGAATGATTCCAAAACGACGAAATGATATATTTGTTAATGTCTCAAAATAATAGTTATATAATTTGCGAAAATTTCGAAATTATATTTATATAATTTCGAAATATTCAATTTATATTTATGTTGTATTGTTCATATTTACGTAACGGGAACGCCAGCAGTGTAACTGACTTTCGATATCGGACAAATTAGCAAAAACTACGAGCACTACCGCTCTCAAACGATGAGATGATGTGCAAGTCGATACGTATACAGATAGAAAAACGTAAATACAGAAAATGAATATACTGCAGTATGTTTTATTTTAATATTTTTTATTTACCTATATTGTTTAATTTTTTCTATTCGTAAAATGTTACGCCAACATGCTTTCGTGATGTAGTTTACTACAATAACAATGCAAACATAATCTTTATCCAGTATGTAATTTTTAATTAGCAGAATTTTTTTCTCAGCGAGATATGTATTACAAATATGTCACATTTTAATTCAGTAAAATGTCGCTGCTTTCCTCTCTGAGTTTTTATTGACTACACAAACGACATGTACGGTGATATCCTGAAAAGAGACTGTTCACAAAAAATAATTTATCTTTATGTCCCGATTTAAATGCGGTTTGTACAATGGTAGATATCGTGAAGTCGCACTGGGGTGACAAGCGGATGAATTATGAACACTTGCGACTACCAATCGAATGAAATGCATGCAATCTCTATAACGTAGCTGATGCAGTATTATGCATGAATAAATGCAGAAATGTGTTATCAAATACGTGCGACATGTTGCATCACTGTGGCTTCGGTGTTATGGTAAAATAATGCAAATCAACAAACGCGAATTATAAATCTGAGTATTCTCTCCATTAATTATCTCCATTTATCTCTAAACAATAGAAGTTACATTGTTAAATCTAATCGATCTAATTTTAAAACATAAAGCATAAAAATTGTTTTACTCGTTGTTTTTGCTCGTTGTAATAATACTAGTTTGCGATAAAATATTTTATTTAATAATTTTATTTGTTTTTTTTGCCATGAATACAAATCCATTCTTTAAATTTAGCTCTCACATTACAATTTTGAAAAAAATGACATTAAGAAGGCGAAAAAAAATAATTTTGAGGATTTTTATGTTGTAACACAGCAAATTTTTTTCTAAATTTTATTAATGCTCTCCTCCCCATGCAAAAGATCAATTTTTAACTTTAAAATGTTTTAATTTGTTTCGCTATAATTTTTCAAAATATAGCAATTTGAAAATGGTTCCTCCCATGCAATACATGGAAAAAGCTTTTTATTCCATTTTAACACTGCATATTTATGTATAGTGCCCGCCAAAAATTCCGAACCAGTTGAATATCTCGGTAAGTAACATTTTTGAGAAAAATGTTTTAGGCGGCAAAAGTTGGGTTTAAAAAGATCTATTTAATAAATTTCATCAGTTTGACCTTGAGTGACCTTTTTAAATTGGATACCCTATTTTTTATTCCAGAATCTAATAGCCGAAGTCAAAAACAAATGCTACAATAATGTTCATTTTCATTAAGTATTACTCGAATTATAATGCTTGAAAGTTACTGTATTGCCATTGTTAGTATTATCCAAGGTGTTCGACCGACGGAGAACTAAAACCTCTTGAATATTATTCAGAATTGTGCCCTGGATAACATTTGTTAAGATCAAAGTCATTGTTTCTCTTATTTTTAGCAAATTCATTTTTTATGTAAAAATGAGAATAGCAATACTATAACTTTTAAGCATTATAACTTAAGCATTGTAACTCAAAAAATACTTAATAAAAATGAACTTTATTGTAGCATTTTGAAAAGTTTTTAACATTGGCTAATAGATTTTGGAATCAAAAATAGGGTGTCCAGTGTGTGTCTTGTCCTACTGAAGTGAACGGCAAGGCTTACGAAAACGTTAGCATTAATAATAGATAAAAACGTGGAGATAATTTTCTGATATCTTTGAAGATAATATCTGTAAAAATCTAAAAAGCGTTATCATATAGAGTGTCCAATTTAAAAAAATCGATGAAAAAAGTCAATGGCCTTGATCTGACATTGGCAATGCTATCTAAGTTCAAACTGATAAGATCATTAAATAAATCTTTTTAAACCCTACAATTTTTATCTGAAACATTTTTCTTAAAAATGCATTTTTTCCGAGATATTCAGCTGGCTCTGAATTTTTGGCGGGCACTGTATATATGAAAAGTAAGTGCTTTTGCGATTACATAATACTATGCTCGGATCATATCAACAGTAAATCAAAAAGCAATATGAAATTGACAATACAATATGACTATTTTCAATGCGGTATATCTCGAAAACGAAAAGTTATATCGAAACGAAACAAAATGTATTTTAAAGCTGAAAGTTATACTTTCACGTGATATTAACGAAAAAAAAATTAATGCCGATGTTACAACGTTAAAATCGGATTTTGTACTTGTTTGTCAAAAATGTGATGAAGCAATTGATAAATAACATCGTATTTAGTATTCAAAAAATTATGGGAACGATTATGTTTGTTCAGACAATGATCTCAAAGTATAAATTTGCATAAAGATAAATAAATAACAAGATAAGCAGAATTTAGTATATATAAAAAAGTACTTATAATTCAATATAATATATGTAATTTAGAATTTAACATGCGCGCATGAAGAGAAACAGAATTTAATTTGCGACCGCCGTTTCTGTGGCGAATGTCAAACAAATTATTGAACGTGTTTCGTAATGCAGGTAGCGTACGGAGGCTCTTTTTACACGTTACGCGAATATGAAACGTTATATACTGTTTAAAATTATGCATGTTAATACATACGTGTTTGTCAGTCCAATGTATTATCGTCATGATGACATAACATTTCTAACGTGTTAAAACAATATAATGTACCAGAACTTTGGTAATCACTTGAATTCGTATATTGCTGACGTGAGATTAAAAAACATTATCATTCTGTAATTTGCTTCAAGTTGTTTATTATTTTTGTGAAATTATGAAATGACTTAGATATGTAAAATTGATTCTGGAAACTTATTACATATTTTACCGATTGAATGAATCGTTTACCGAGTTCGATAGTTAGCTTCGCTTACGTCTTTATAATCTTAGAATTAATATTCATCGTTAAACTCGTTCTTCTCACGGAGAAAATATAAAATTTTTTATCACTGTTCCGATCGAAGTAAAATAACATCGTTATGTTATTAAAAATTTTTTTCTGGAATATTACAATAGTTCTTCGAAGAATGATTTTATACATCGCGTTATTAATATACAACAGTTACGTTTAATTCTTTCAAATTTTCAAAGTTAATTGCTTTTAATTGGAATACAACATAGTTGTCAAATTTCATGTCAATAGCGAATCATTATTTACGAGCTTTGTTTAAGTCAATATTTTACAGTAAGACCATTGTTCAATACGTAAATATTATCCTAGTAGATAATGTCGCGGAAGTGTTCAGAGGTTCCCTTGTGTAACATAACAGCTTGATATCATCGCTCGCTATTTTGATTCATGAAACACGACATAATAGTTTAATATTTTTCAGATTAGAGAAGTGTTCTAGGAGTGACATAATATCTTTCAGATCAGAGAAGTATAGTAGTGTCAAACGAAACCGCAAAAGAACTGCAGAGAGGAAAAGGGAAAAAAACAAAAATTATGCATAATTACGCGGAAAGAATGCTTTGTCATATCTCGGATGAGATTTACAGGTATATAATTTTGCGAGTCGTGTTCGCTCAGGTGTGGGAAGAAAAGGCCTAATGGGAAGACCAGTATCTGAGAACATGTGCGAGTTGCCGCTCGTGAAATAATCGCGCGTGTCGTCGCCGCTCGCTAATTTACGACCGCATAACGTATGCAAGGCGTCATTCCCTGTTCGTTGCATTAATGTCTTCCTAGGCAACGCGTGCGGCACACGTCAATTAGGTCACGGCTCACGTTCTATTTCGGTAGATAGGTGGGGAAAAACACCCCTCACCTTCTCGGCCCGGAGGACGCGAGCGAAGGTTCGTTTCTATGAATTCGTTTTGCAAAATCCTCATTCTCTCGCCTCCGGTTGCAAAACCGGTGGTGGAAAGGTGAAGGTTCCATGAAACAAATTTCATAGAAATAAAATCCAACTTTAATTCTCACAATCGAAAACTGTAATTCTCGGTAATTTATACCGTTATCTATTCATCCCAGCCTCGGAAACTATCCAATCCCCTTGTCGACGAAGCTCCGATTAATATTCCCCGGCGCGATACTGTCGACGTCCCACAAACCGCCGTCATCCCCCCCCTCACCCGCCTCCCTCCTCCTCCCTCGCTTAATCGCGGGGTCTTTCCCTTTCTGTATTATTCCGAGCTTTTAATGCATCTTTCATCTAGCGGACAGCGCGCGATAAATTGCCGGCGTATCGATTTCAGAACACAGCGTCTTACAGTATGAAAGAGCAAAACGAGCAGAGGATGACAGATATAGAGGACATTGACTCGCCGGGCATGGGTATTCGTGTGAGAACTACCGCCCCGGTGTGTTACGGGAGGAACATGACATTTCCTCGGCCGACTTCGTCTTACGCACATAGACACGAACTTCCAGCTATAGTGACTGAGGGAGAGAGCTGCAGACTTCTTGCCGAGGTAAGGGGCAGCACACTATTACGTTATTGTCGTATTCGTATTATTTCGCGGGTGACTCGAAATCTCGCGTAGGCCCAGACATTTTTAATTGCAACCCGAATTAATTAACTTCATATTATTCGATTTCATTATCAAACGTTCTCAGACAGTTCATTTCTTCAATGCATATCTGGTGCATCAAAAAAATTGTTATGTCTTATTTGATAAAGAACACAGAGTCGAGTGTCTAAAATAGTCTAAAGGTAAAATAGTCTAAAGGTACCGAAAATATAAATAAAATAACTTGTACCTAAAATAAATTTTTTTGTATTGGGAGTACAAATTAGTTCGGTCCGTTTTTTTGTGCATTTATTTCAAAATAAAATGAATGAACAGATCAATTAAAGTATTGTCCATCGCCTACTACTTTTTCCCATCTCTCAGGCAATTTTCGATTTCTGCGAAAGAAGTGAACCGGTGACTTGCTACATCCTTCGGAACAACCAGTAATCAGAAGGAGCAATGTCCGGAGAATACGGCGGGTGCGATAAAACATCCCATTTGAGCGTTTCCAAATATTTTTTTACGACTTTAGCGACATGAGGACAAGCATTGTCATGAAGAAGAATAACTTTATCATGTCTTTGCTCGTATTCCGTTTTTCTCGCAATGCACGGCTCAAACGAATCAATTGTAGCCGATACCGATCGTCGTAATGGAATCGCCAGGTTTCAGCAGCTCATAGTAAACAAGACCCTTTTGGTTCCACCAGATACAGAGCATGATCTTCGAACCATGAATATTCGGCCGTGTTGATGTTGAGGTCGATAGCAACGATTGATCGGGCTTTTTTCTTCTTGGGATTGTCGTAGAATATCCATTTCTCATCTTCAATCACAATTCGATGCAAAAAACCTTTTCTCTGTTGTCTTTGAATCAGCTGTTCGCAAGTGAAATCGCCTTTCAACGTCTCTCGGTTTCAGTTCATAAGGCACCCAATTTCCTTATTTTTGAATCATTCTCATGGCTCTCAATCGTACAGAAACGACTTGTTGAATTATCTCCAATGATTCTGCAAACTCCTCTTGCGTTTGACTCTGATCTTTTTCAAGTAATGCCTCTAAGTCTTTGTCTTCGAATTTTTTTGGCTGTCCAGAGCGAGGCTTGTCTTCAACGCTGAAATCTCCATCCTTGAAATGTCGAAATCATTCCCATGATTTATCAGTTGGAGCAGTGTCACCATAAACTTCGACAAGCATTCGAAGGGCTTCAGCCGCACTTTTCTTCCAATTAAAGCAGAAAATCAAAACCTCCCGCAAATGCTGCTTGGTTAAACACAAATTTCGACATTTCAAACACAGTAAAAATAAAAATTTTTGTATGAAACTCAAAGCGATATAAACTGAATATTATTAGCAGATGTTTAATCTCTCTGAAACCGCCAAAATCAGCTGTTACAATGAACCATTCACAACAGCTGGAGCTATCTTTAGGGAAACGGACCGAACTAATTTGTACTCCTAGAATAAAATGTAGAATAAAATGTAATTTCTATTATCGGATTTTTCTCGATTATTCAATGTTTAGGGCCTGTCTTCATTAGGTCGGATAATCAAGGTTCTATTATAGATCCTCTCGATCCCGCTCGGTACCGCGAGACGAGATAATGAATCTAGTTGGGAAATGGTAAATTACAGGGTCGGTCTTGTACAATCCGTTCTCTCGTTGCAGCCGCGCAGGCTGTCTCAAACCGTGGTTACGGAACTGTTTCCCTCCACATCTGCGCTGCAGCACGAGTTTGTCGTTTTCTCTTTTTTTTTTTTTTATCTCGTAATCATATCGCTGCTCCATGAGTGCGGTATCTCGCTCGATTAGTCGCTTCCTCGAGAAACGAGGATTACGCAAGCAGTACGCCTCCGGTTTGTTTTACAGCAGCAAGAGGGCAATTCCTGCAGCGACGGCCAACTGTCGGGCGTGATGCCGGATGTAGCGATGGCGACGGCCTCCTTCGGTGCTCTGCATTTAATCGAGGAGCAGGAATTGGAATTGGATCTCGGTGACGGGGCGTCGCACCTCTTACCGCACGTTTCCCCGTCGGGCGGTGGAACCATTGAGCCGGCTGCTCACCGGTCGTCGCTTCCTCATCAGCATCAAAGACACTTCTCCGGTCCACCGCCCCCACCTTACGTGTATCATCGTGCTGGCACTGCCTTACCGAGGTTTATTTGAAATTTATATATGATATGTGGATGGAGCGGACAACATGGCAACTACTGATGATTTTCCTTTGTATTCCCTCTTCTCTCTCTCTTTCTCTCTCTCTCTCTCTCCCGTTTTTTCCTTTATTATTACATAGCCAACCTCCTCTATCTCTCTTTCTCTCTATCGTAGCATGTATCGATCAAACCTTATTCTTGCGGGTACAAATTTATTACAAGGGTAATTTTATGTACATTTTTATTTAAAGCAAGCTTAAAAAAGGATAGAAAGTACTTGATTTAAGAGTATCCGTAATTTTTTCGGATTTGGAAGTTATGCCCTGTGTACACACAAAAAGGAAAAAATTTTGCTTATCAAATACGATGCGAATGTGTACGGAGTATACGGAGGTTTCATACCGTATAATCTATATATATAAATATATATAT
>NW_017259187.1:448636-464862 GCF_001594045.1 Atta colombica
TGATTTATACATATAAAAATGTAATCGTGATATGTGCATGTGGGTGTACTTATGTGTATGTGTGCGCGTATGTGTGTGTATTTGGGAAACATAATGTGTGTTCGCGATTCCGGCTCTGAAGTGTCAAGACTGTTAGCAAGAAAGTCTTCAGAAAAAAAAAAAAAGAAACGAAAGAGGAACAATGTACGGGATATTGAATAAATCGCGCCTTGTCGCATTACCATCCTTATACTTCACATAATAATAATTACAGGAAAGTGAAAGTGCCGCGTATTCCTCGTGCTTTGTTTCTTCTCGTAGAGAAAGCGTGGCAGCGGCGGCGGCGGCGGTGACGGCTACTCACGCGAGCGGAGCTGCGAAGCGCTTGATGACATTTTACCATGCTAAACTTTTTAATTTTTTCTCTCTTCTAGGGCAGTTTCGATGTATGACGGGCTATAGTAAGGCTGTAAGTACACAAGAGAAATCCAATCGATAAAACATATATCGCGCTTAGAGATGACGTCCGGGGCGCCTCAGGTCGTAAAAAGCGTGCGTGACGTTCACGATATTTAATGGGTTAATTAATTATCGCTAAGTGCCCGGGTGCATGAGAATTTTCTAAGAAAAAGTTTTCCATGAATTTAAATGTACGCTTCCGCCGGCCTTGCTCCGCCGCGGCTTCGTAATATATCCACAAACAGGGTACGTATTATATACAGGATGACCCAGAAGTCACGTATCATCTTTGGATAGTCGTTTAAAGTCGTGAAAGAAACAGCGTTTTAATTTCGAAATATTATTTTCGAGTTAAAACTGTATGAAAGTTCTTGGCAAACTAAATTCAAGAGGACATGCAAATGTATACGAAATTTTATTCCTTGAGTAATCTCAAGAAAAATTCAATTTATCAGAATCTACGAGAATCAAAAACTTTCGAGTTAGAAAGTACTGAAATAATAATAATTGAGAATGACATCTAATTAAATTGTCTCACTAACTCTTCTTTAGAAATACGATCGATCATATCGGTCTGGTCAATGATGAATTTGCAATGAAGTTTGTTTCTAGGTTACCGTGCGTATTTCGTTCCGCAAAAGTCATAAAATGTCAGACTTTATTTCAATATTTCCGTGTAATACAAGTAGTAAACGGTGGAAAACTTGTCACTTTCACTTTCGTTAAAGCAACAACGATCAGGCGGGAATTAATCACTTCAAGCGTACAGATTAATATCGTCAGATAGTAATTATTCCTTATTTAATATGGCTCTTCGGTGTCGACAAGGGATGTAATTATGTATTAAGATACTCAATTATAGGAGTCCGTATTCAAGAATTCCTTTACCGTCCTTACGTTAAGTATTCGAAATTATTATTTCCTACGTATGTATTCAAACCATAAATTAATCGTTCATTTTAATTTTATCGATTGTATTATATGCGTTTCATTATATTTTCTTAGAAGAATACAATATATTTCGTCCTAAAAAATGAAATTCGGCGTTGTTATCACCGCTGGCATAAATTGTGATATTATTCGAGAAAGGTTATTGAGTTCAGTCATTGTGGCTCATTGTCAGAATTTCACTTTGCAGATCTGAATTTAGAAGGATATATGATTATGTAAAATAATGTTAAATGTACGCGATTCAAATAAGCTATAAATACCGGTCATCTGCTTTGTAAAGCACTCGCGTTTACTATCTCGCGAATCGTAAAATTAATTGTATTTGAAACGATGTTAGATCATGAATCCACGACGATATCAGATAATATCAAGAGTGAACAACAATTCGTGAATCCACGATCGATTGACGAAGTTATGATTTAAATAAAGCAACTAGACCAACTTTTAAGACCAGAATAAAAGAATAGTTATCACGTAGATAGATTAATACTGTATAGACTGAGGTATATCGCGAGAGTAGTATTTTGACATTCATATAGTTCGTGCGTCGCAAAAAAGGGAAGAAAAAAAAGCGATTTTTTAGGTTCTTCCATTCAGACATTGATTCCTTTCATTTCTTCCAAAGTGAAATTGTTGATTTTTGTAAGCTGAAGTGTTAATTACGTTTGCTGCAAAATAAAATTTTCGGACAGTTTATCTTTTTTATGACTCACATGATAGATGGCTCGCTAAGATATATTTAAAAATAAAGTTTAATAAATATTTCAAAATGGAAAGAGAAGATTCGCTGTTATTTCTCCATTCCTAGTGCAATTCATGATCGGAGGAAGGAGAGTTTATGTAAGTATCCGTCATAAGTAACCGTCGGCGAAATCACGAGATTTATCCCCGCGTCCAACTCGTGTTTTACAACACCAAATAATAAACGCGTTACATAAACAGGCGCACTGTTTTTAGCAAAATAATATCCGAGGACCGCAAAATACATCAGAACGGATGCTTAGGGAACGTCAGAACTTTCCCGCGCCATTACTCATACCGAATTTATGTAAAAGCGTTGTACATACTCAGAGCACAGCGAGGAATACCGCCCAGCAAAATCCAGCCTCACGTATTCGCTCTTGACGTCACGCCGCGCTTACGCGCATATAACAGATCGGGCTGCATCGCATAATTCAGCATGTAAAGTCGACAATGACTTGTGTCGTTCAAGTGAAAATTCCTGTCGTCCTGTATTTTCACTGTTGCGCAAAAATAACTCGTCGCGAGGAACTTATCACGTAAATCCAGTGTTTAATATAAGCGAACAAATTTACTGTGAATAATAAGCAGCTGGAAAATAAACAGGAGAAGATTCTAATCTTTTTATGTTCAATTTAAATTTTCTTAAAATATATCCTCCGTGATAAATATTATAAAGTGAAATAATATCCCTTCCGAATAAAACTGATGTTGTAGCTTGTTATATAAGTTGCATTAACTTCCTCGAAATTATTAACAGCGTTTGTTACGGATGTTTAAGTCTAGCTTGATGTAGACTTCGGTTCGCGTGATTGCATCCACTTACGGGAAGTTACGTGTTCTTTAATTTACGAGTTTAATTTTAACGACAGGTTTTCAAATCATCCGAAATTGACTTCTTCCTTGGTGAAAATATTGAGACACCAGTAGTTTTCGAATTTATGTTATGAATGATTGATGAAGGAATTGTTTGCAAACTTAGCAAACAGATAAAATGTTTGCTTTTCCAAGGAAATATTCCATTTCGATTTTGATTGATTTTAAAGCATATAGAGTATACAGTTGACAACAACAAACACGTATTTCTTTACAAATATTTTCTCGCGCGTTTAAAGATTGAAACTCTTTGAAGCTAACGAAGCGTATCCTTTGTTGAAGTTGTGATGTGTGCGCGCGCGCGCGCGCGCGCGTGTGTGTGTGTGTGTGTGTGTGTATTTTAGACAAAGAATTATAATATTTATATCCATTTCCACCAATGTAGATTAACTTTAATCTCGGTTCAACTTACTCTTTGTCCTTTTCTAATTCGAAAAGATTAGAAAAAGACGAAGAGTAAGTTGAACCGAGATTAAAGTTAATCTGTGTTGGTGGAAACGAGCCTTAATGTACTTTATAAAATAATTTCATCGATATATTTCTTGATATATTTTCTATCATTATCTTCATAAATACTAAAAGGTTAAAGATCAATGATTAAAGAGCATTTTTATTGAAGTAATCAAAAAATTCCCTTTAAAAAGATCTTTTGTTATATCACTTTGTTATCTCACTTTGTTGTAGTTTGGGAAAATCACATATCCACTTTTTACGAAGAAAATATTATTTTATTCCGCTTTTCGTAAGGAACATGGGAAATCTCAAAGAATGTTGAACTCGAAAAGATAAATGTTTGAGATTTGACCATGATACTTTTGGATATCTTGAAAAAATAGAAAAGCAGGAAAGTGTTATCTTGCAAATGGAAAAAGTTGCATATACGCAACATTAGCGCAATGCGTATAATAAATTAATTTTTTAAAATACAATTTTCCGAATACTATTGATATCAATTTACATACATAAATTTATGTGAAATATTTTAATAATGTGTAAAATAATCTTTATCTTTACAAAAATAATCGAAAATTTGCAAAAATAATGGGAAAAAGAAATGTTTAAAACATTTTTCCATTTATTTTTAAATGTGTTTCGAAAACACGTTTTTAAGTATGCATTAGAGAAACATTTTTTTTTTTATTTTCAACTGGTGTACAATATATTCATTTATATTTATTTATTAGTTAATTTAAAAAATTATTTGTATCTGCTATTGTCACGTTTTTATTTCAAAATTTATTTATGCGAAACATGTAACCATATAAAATTCGAAAATCGCGATAAATGATAACTTCTGATATTGTATTCAAATAAAAGTCACTTCTAGATCTGAGAATCTATCAGTCACAAATTGTGGAACACTTTATTTAGCTCTAATAAAAAATATATATATATTATAGTTTTAATAATTACAGTTTAACAACGTACTTTTTTCTCTCACGCAATTAAATCGCGTTTAAGTATCATTAGGATCTGTTTAAGCATTCAGGTGTGTCAGACATGAAGTATATTTAATTTTACGTGACAATTTAACTTTTTTTTTTAGTAAAACATTAACTCGTTTCTTTTCCAAATATGTGGGTCATTCATCTTTAATTCAAGATATCAGAAATAATCTGTGTGTTATAAAAGCTATATATAAACTGTATAAAATATAATTTATAATTGCCAATATTATCGTTACAATTTTAAATGAAAGAATGAGATGGAATGATTACGAATTATTGCATACAGATTCTTATTTTTCTAATATACAATATTTTTGTAAGTTTCAGAAAATTGAAAACATTCGAAATTATGTCAAAGCTGGAAAAAGAGTTGTATTAATTGGAATTCTAGTTGAAAATAGACGAAATTTTATGATAATATATTATAATTATAATTTTGAGATAGAGTTCTGATTAATATGATCAGAATCTTCTGGTACATTTTCGTACATTTTCAACTAGAATTTTTTCTTAGTAAGGAATTAAATTTTTGCGTTTGAGAAATTTGTAGATACAAAATAGAATTGACATAATTTTTAAAGCTTAAATTACAAATGAACCGTAATGGTACATCTCGAAATTGAAATCTTATCTAAAATCAGTTTTTTAACGCTTGACGTCGGAATCACTTCAGAATGATGTTAAGATGTAAAGTCTTCAAAGCAGTCGAAAGGTTTTCTTGAAATTCTGTACGCGCAAAATATGTATAAAATAATTACAATGCTTATTTTTTCGATGTGAATAGAATACATATAAAAATTGTATAACATGCAAAGAGCTAACGAGGGCACTAACAAGTTTTTATTACACACAAACGATATGTTCAATGTTTATTTCTCTCTGTAAAACATCGCTAGTTGTACATCGATAAATGGTACACCAATTTATTTCATTCACATTAATTTGCGTATGTTTATGTTAGAGCTAGAAAACGAAGGAAATTGTCATGAGGCACAATTCAAGTCTTGCATCCGACATTCTTTTCGATCTGTGAAAGATCGGCGATGCCGACCGAATGACGCAATTATATCACTTACCATTCTAGTAAAAGGTCTTTTACGATATTGTAACAAAGTAACAAATAGATTACATCTAAATTAATTAGTAATAATAGTATGCGTAGTACTGTGGCTCCTTCAAGCCTTCACTCCTCCTTTAGTGTGTCTCTGCAATTTAATGACATAAACTAAATCATATCATTTCTAACGTCGATTACATATTATGTTGATATTAACTATTATAGCGTCTGCAGCTCATGATTATTACTGCAATTACCGTTTGAACACTTACTGCGAGTTGTTCTTTCTCCTTACGTCCCACGATATTACAGTGAGCACGTCCAAATACGTGGTACTGATTGCACACGCAATCCTTTTCGATTTCAACATTCGTGAGGTCTTCAGCGATCTTTCTAGCGGTGACCTGAGCGAATTGCCTCTTTTGATTTGGTTTAGCATCAATAAAGTTATTGGAACTGAACACTGTCCCACCAGACTGCAACAATGTTTTATATATATAATAATAATCTGATTACTCTTCATTATTTATTATTCTTTATGTATTTAGAGTGATTAATTTCTATATTCATTCAAAACTATTTCTCGAGTTTCGAGCTTAGTCGATTCTTTTTTCTTTGCATACTTACCGCAATAGCAAAGTCAGCACACACGTCAACTGAAGAGAGGACCATGTTGGATTTGAGATCGGTGTTTCCGCTCAATGGCTTCTTCTTACTATCGGCGAATACGTATACACTGTCACTATCGAAACCAACAATGTTCTTTTGCACTTTGCCGGAGACCTGGATGTCATTGGTATAGTACACTTGATAGTAACCCAGTCCCAAATCTCGGTACACCTTCAGTCCGAGTACAAGCCTCAATTGTTGTAACTGAAAAATTGAAAGCGTTTAGAATCTCTTATTTATTAGCAGTGTATAACAAAATATATTCGCAAATATTTTTTATGAGATTATTTCTAGTTTTCTTTCTAGTGCATAACTATAGTTAACTTCTCATTTTTATTTGGAATTATAATTCGCAAAACTTACAAAAAATAAATTGCAAATTGTAGTTACAATTAGCAAGATATGGAATGATATGAATGATATGTTTGTAATATGTTCGATATGGATTTTAATTAGTGATATAACGGAGTCGAAAATAAAAACTCACCGATAATGGCAACGGACTTTTTTCACATGGGGTAGCAAAGATTGCGACGACGGCCTTTACTGCGCCAGGTCTGAACGGATAATTAATAGCTTCCTCGTAAGCATCAGTCAACTTTAATGCGCCTAACTCCAAGTTTACTCTTTGCTCTAAGTATTTCACCTGCTTCTCATAATCACCTTTTTTGGCTTCCTATAAACATTGAAGATATTATATATCGCATATCAAAAAAGTCGACAAGATCAAAAATTTCGTGACTTTCTTTAGGTTATATATAATTTGATGTAATTCTGTAAAATTATAGATTACCTCGAAAGTAATAATCGGTTCCGATTTCTCGAATTTCATATTCTTCACTTCACCTTCAATGTTAGTATTGCCGTTAGAAGTGTAATGCTGCGGCCACTTCATGTGTTCGCCGAAACCAATTAAACCAATGTGAACGTCCCTATTGAGATTTAATCAATATAAATAAAAGGTAAGAAATATCACAATATGGCATTTGCGTCGCAATATGAATCCATATAGCCTAAAGCGCATTTTGATCTTTCAAATGTTTTCTATCTTTATGATTGATTTCTGATTTGTGGAATTTGTAGAAGATATTTCGATATTTTTATAAGAATAATGTTTACATACGTTATGCCGTGTTGTTTCAGTTCCTCTCTTAGATCGGTTATCAATGTTGGAATCAGATCTTTAAAAATTTTCTCATTTTCCTCAACTTGTTCGATTACTATGATAATGTCAGCTTGATTTTTTGGAGTTTTGACGCTGAATGTATCACCAATGGCAACTGTGTTCTCGCCAACTTTGCAGCTTACTAAAATATTATGATTCACATTAAATGTGTTTGTTCTTCTAAGAATCAGTATCTCTGCCTGACTTTCAAGTCTCATATTTATCTTAAAACGAGATGTTTTATGTAAATCTACATTTTATGAAACTAACGCAAGAAACATTTAATATTTCTATATCTCGAGCGTCTTAAGAAAGTTTATTTCCGACAAGAGATTTTGATTTTCTTTATATTAATACTGTATTAACATCATACTCTGTACTTTGTAAAGTAGTACAAGTCAACAATTTAACTTACTACAAGTGGATGGAATGTTTATTTCGGAAATACGCTTATAATAGCAATTGGCGTAATAAGCGGAGGCGAGCAAGCAAGGAGCTTGCGGATTTCCGTTAGCCGCAGCGTCACAAGCGTCTCGGTAATGAGTCGGATTAACGTAGTTGAAGCAGTTTCTAAAACATGACGGAGAAACATCATTCCTAAGTTGCTTCTAAGTTAACGATAAAATGATTATGACAATTATATTGTTTCGAGTATTCGTGAAATATCATCTTAAATATGTAATATACGGGAAGTTTCTCGCGATAAGATTTCATGGATTATATCACACACACACACACATACACACACACACACACACACAAGAATTATCTTATTTTCTAATGCGATAAATACATTTAATCTTATCGTCTTTTCATAAATTGTTATTTATCAAATTTCAAATATTTGAACTGGGTAGTTGCAAACTGAAGCAGTGCTCATTTGAACTTTTCATTCCGTACAGCTAAATTTACGGCATCATATTTTCTCTATGCAATCTGACAATTTGGTTTAATCGTATTTTTTTAAATGGCGAATGCACTTACTTCAAAGTAGACTTCTGGCCGGAGAAGTAGTCAGTACAGACTGGATTACGTTGCTTCGTCTTGTGATCGATCGCGTTCACAGCCGGGCAATCGGGCTTCAGTTTGTATCCGTTAGCAAATTCAGTCTCGCTCTCAGTAATCTGTTTCAATTGCGAAAAAGGCGCTTTTAGAGATCACTGCAAGCACTGCAAATCTCTACCGTATTACGACGTAAGATCCTTTCGTTGCAAAACACTCTTCGTATTTATTTTTATTTTCGAAAATAGAACATTCAATTTTATTCTTGCAGACAGATGAAATTTTGCATACTGAAATATGACGTACTTTATCTTTTCATTTAAGAATACAGATATAGAAACGTTGGTTCCAGTTTCGCACACAAACTACTTAGGATATCTATCTCGCAACGAAAGAATGCTGATCTCCTTGGGAATTTGTGATCCCTTCGGAAAAGAATTATGCCGTATCACGATAGATATTTGTCTATTGATCGAAGCGAAAACTTTGGAATAAAAGCAAAAGTATATAAAGAACATGATTTATAGTCTAGCGATATTACCACAAGGTCTTATGAATAGAAGCGCGACGCCGAGAAAATGAGAGACGAGCTTCCGAGAACAGGAAGCAGATCATATTAAATATTTATAACGTGTGTACATTTTTCATTTTGCTTCTAGCGTACTTAAGCTATCAGTTCCGACTTTTCTCATAATAGAATTAATTAAAGAAGGAGAGAATATTTTTTATACTTATATTATTCTGCTGTATGCAAAGAAGTCGCTTTTTTAATCCATCATAATTAAAAAATAATTTATGAAATCTTCGTTAATGAAATCCTTTTAAGAATTATTGTGCAATGTTATAACTGAGCTTTTGCCTCTGATATTTCTGCACGAGGAGCTATTTATTTAACAATAAAACAAGTTACACTCACCTTTCCGGATGGCAATGTATAGTCGTCGTAATGCTCGTTGTTGCCATCACCGAGAAGACCGCGTAATTTTCCGTGATAAAAGCCGGACACGTGAACTACGCAAAGCATTGCAGAGTGTTTAGGACTGCATACAACGTGTACACCGTAGTCGGATTTGATGTTCGGAATCGAGACCAGGAACGCGTGCAAATTCTTCGTGTTAGCTGGGAAATCGGCCGGTTTGTTATTCACCAGGATCTGAAAAAAAGAAAAATGCGCGAATACAATTGTGTGTGAAAATATTGAACGAAAACATTAAAAAAAGAGTTTCTTAAAAAGAAAAATAAAACGTAAAAATGAGCAGAAAATTGCGGAAAATGGGCGCGAAGTTGGTGCGATTTCACGCTCGTAGTAACAGAGTTTGGACGAAAGATGAACAACAGCGATTTTTATTCCTTCCTCGCTCAGTACGTCTATAAGAGAAGCGACGCGAGGATAATAGAGTTTGACTTGTCAGCAAAGTTTGGAACTCCCTAGTAAACTTACAAAGTTACAGTTCAATACGGGATTGCATTATGAGACTCGTACACGGAATACCATATGAGAGCGATCTAGTGGTTTCACCTTCCCACATATCCTTTCTCTCTTTCTCGTTTCCTTCTCTCCAAACTATTTGCCCCGTTCTCAATTCATGTCACATACAGCACCAACCTAACTTACCAGCGCTATAGGAAATTGGTTAAGAGATAAGAGAAATAAACTTACGTTGCCATTGTTCTTCAGTGTGATGCTCTCTTTAGGCTCTGTTACGGTCACACTAATCAGATTTCCTTTGTTAAAATTGGCGACGACAGAGAAATTGCCATCCTGCATATCCTGGGCCAAAATGTAAGTGCAATCACCAGGCATACTGAGATGATTGCCATCGAAAGTGAAAATATGTCCTCCATCAATGACGATGCCGATTTTGCTGAAGGGAGGTACGATGTCAGAAATCAGAGTTGGCCTGTTTAAAATACAAAAAATGATTAACGTTAGTTAATCACTGATTAACATTATTACTGATTACATTGATTAATATTATATTTCTCTAACGAAAACTGTAACATTTATCTTCAATTTTGATAAAAATAAACAGAAAAATATAAAACGTGTAATAAAACGAAATTAGAAAGTTAGAAAAGAAATAATATATATACATGTGTGTGTGTGTGTGTGTGTGTGTGTGTGTGTGTGTGTGTGTGCGCGTGTGTGTGTGTGTGTGTGGAAAAGACGAACCTGTAGGTGTAGTACAGATCCATGAGAGATGGTAATTCGTTATTGCGTATCAGATTGACGAGAGACACTTTGAATGATGTGATCACTGGCAATTTCGATAACATTTCAAACTCCGCGGGAAAATTAGCCTCAAAAAAGTTATCTATGAAGCTCTTTAAGCTACCATTGGATTCCAGAAGTTTGATGAGAGATGCAATGGCATCGAACATATGATTATAGATCTTCTTGATCTCACTGGAATTATCGACCTACGCAAGACGATTGCATTTTATTATTTCAGGAACTTTACTATTTTAGTAATTTCGGACCATTTGAAGGGTACTTCCGATCGTTTGAAGGGTACTACTTGAAATGGCAAAATGTGACGTAAGACGGGTAAGGAAACTTACTTTCTCGTGTTTGACGTGCTTCATGATGTATTCATAAGTAGCGCTGAAGAGCTGTCGAAGTTCCTCGGTCGGTAGCGTGGACTTTATGACCTCGCTGAATTCATGAATGGAGGCTAATACGGTTTCCGGAATTTTAAGGTTTAGGATATCTTGATATTGCTGTTTTACGATATCGAAGATTGGTAACGCTTTCATTTGATTCTTCAACAAAACGAAAAATTCCTCGATGTCTTTCTTAAATTTCGCGAAGATCTTAAATATGATCTTAGCAATGTCTTGAGCGATCTCCGAAGCTACGATTGCTAATTCTTTCAGTTCTTTCTGATGTTCATTAATCACAGTGAGTAACGTCTTGAGATAAGCCATAGAAACATTGACGACGCTATCGATGAAATTGATGTATGCATTAACTATCTTGTTATAGGATTCTTTTAGTTGAGGATAAACTGTATTCCATGCTTCTTCGAATTTGGATATTATTTCAGCGTACTCTTTTTCAAGTTCGTTTAATCGTATGGTTATTTGTTTCAAGCTATCCCTTATGGCCTGGATAATAGTTCCGAAGTATTTATTGCTGAAAGAATACGATCGATAAGTATGTACGCGATAATTTAACGAGACCTATGAATGATTTAAATTTCAACTTAAAAGGATATATTTATATATGTGTTATTATTATTATATATATTATAATAAATATGTAGTAATTATATATGCAGAAATATTATAAATGTTTATTACTATCTTTCACAAAATAGAAAATTGCATGAATGCTGAATGTGATGTAAAATTGAAAAGGTGATATAAAATTATAAAGTATATAATTAACAATAATTATTAAAGATTATTGAGTTCTTACAAGGTAGCCTGTATGTCTTTGATGGTCTGATCAGCTTGGAGTTCGTTCTTCAGCTTGTTTAATTCAGTCTCGTAATAATCCGAAAGTGACTTGAAGTTTGGTTGAGCTTTCTTCAAATGTTCCACGAGATCTTTCAATTCTCTTTCTGCTTCGTTGCCTATATCATTGGAGACATCCTTGAATTGTTTCAATAGCCCGATGCTGTGGCTTCGATAATGTTCCTAAATTATATTATTAATACAATCAGTGAAGCGATACTACAGTCATTACATCGCATGATGTGACACACAATTGTTGTTAAAATGTACTCACGAGCACGTGGATAACATTGTCCTTGTTGTAGCCGAAGTCAGGTTTCAGGAACTTTTCTTCATCAAGGTGGATCAAACCACGGAACAAATTCTTCTTCTCTCCAGCTTTGAAAGCGTCAGCATGAATCTCGGCCAGTTGTCCAAGCACAACACGTCCTTCGATGATAAGCTTCGTGTTGGGATTGTCTGAAAACATCGAAAGATCAATTCATATAGATTTATGATATAAAATATGATCATAGTTTATAATTATATATACATTTTTATAATTATATTTTATAATTATATGATTAAAAGCAAATATATATAATAACAATTTCACAGCGATATCTGGATTTAATATAACAATACGTCATTAAAGCAAAAAATATATAAATATATATTCTCCTTTTCTCAAGGATAAAATACATAATTTAAAATAAACTTTACCTTGCTGGTATTCCGAATATGTGAAACTGTTGAAATCATGCGCTTCGAAATTAATTATAATAGGTTTATTGCCCACAATCACGATTTCCGAGTCAAACTTCTGCAGATTTTTTTTAAATTGCAATTTTGTGTCAAATTTAAGGAGTTCCTTATTAGGTGAGGTTACAAGCAGATGCGCTTCGTTGTAATTCGCAGAGAACAGAACACCTAAACTCTTTGGTTTCTGATGTACATCCGTGTATGATAACATGCTGCCGAAACCGAATTGAGAATCCGAGATCGCCAAATGTGATTTCAAGTCAACTTTGAGTTGTTGCCCACGGCTGTTCACTTCAATTACGCTGGTGATGTTGTGACCCTTGTCAAGATTCTGTCGGTTTAATTTCGCCACCACGTTGATTTTCTGCGTTTTCTTGGCGAAGACATCGATATCTAAGTTTGCGTCTAGCAGATGGTCGCCGCCGTAATGAAGTTTACCTTTCACTGCCATATCCTGATTGAGAGAAATTCGCATTCGAAGTGATTTAAAAATCAAATATCAAACTAACTGGCAATTGACTAACTCGAAATAATGAGTATGTGATAAAATAAAAAACAAGCTGAACATAAATCGGGCATAAATCCACAGAGAATGCATTATATATTGCATTATATATTGCCTTTTTTATAGCCAAGTAGCTCGATGAAACTCAACGCTAGATTGCAAGAAAATCGACAATAAAAGCTTTGTCGAGGTACATTCTCTCTCCCTCTCTCTTTCTTTCTCGCTAGTTTTATATTATATGAAAGCTTTGACCTTATTTGCGTAGAAATTGGAAGCAAATTGGAAATGCTTTTTTAGTTCATTTTTTGTTTAACATCGAATGTCATTCAATGTAATTTCTACATACAGATTTAAAAATCTCGGACGTCATTCAATGTAATTTCTATGTATAGATTAAAAAAATCTCTTTGTGGAAATATATCCGCTGACGTACCTTTGGCTGAGATGGATATATGAATTTGACCTCTCCGCTGATAGATCCACTATTCTTCTCGATATTAATATCGCCGTTGGCGGTTAGACCAGTTTTGTCGGAAGGCTTATTCTTTCTGTCCAAGTAAACGGAAACATCGACTTTAAATGCTCCGGTTTGTTTCGTCTTCGGCAAGTCAAATGTACCAATGACAGCCAACTCGCGACTGGGTAAAGTCAGAATGACACCTATGAAAAAGAATAACAGGCGAGTTTTAATTTTTATCTTAACGATTAATTTTGAAGCTAAAACATGCGCGCAATTGTGATATTTATTATATTAATTATTATAATAAAGATTATTAATAGAAAAGTAGAGTTTTTTTTTTTTACCGCTTTCTTTAGAATGAACGTAGACTTTGTAGGAATACTGGGAGTTGTCCTTCGAAGAGTGTAAGTACAAGTTTGCAGAGTGATCAAGCTTGGAATCTTTAACTACGGTGTTCGTTTTTAATCCAAATTCAACCGGCACGTTGAATTTCTTCAGATCTACTTCCACTGTTAATTCATGATCCACATTATTCTTATCTGTGAAATGAACGAAAATATAAATTATGAGAATTGTTCTGCGAAAGGTCGACACTAAAAAGTAATGGATAAGAATGTCTTTAATAATCTCTCATTCTGAGATGATTCTTATCTCATACAATACTTTTAATATACATTGATCCATTTCTTTAATTTTATTTTTTTTTATTTACCAAGTTGTAATTAACACTAATAAGAATTTTTATTAAATACTAAATTAAAAAATTATTATCAAATAAAATTGAATAATCGAAACCATTAGACAAGTTAATTAAGAATCCAATGATTGAACGTGTGATATTTCAGTAACTTTGTTTTTAATTTTCGATTTGACTTTCTTGACATTTATCAAGCTGCAACAATTAACACTAATAAGAATTTTTAATAAATATCAAATTATAAAATTATTATCAAATAAGATTGGAGAAGAATAATTAAAATTATTAGACAAATTGAAAAATCCAATGAGTAAACGCATGATATTTCACAATCAGAGATAAAAAGCAATAATTGTGATAAAATTATAAACAAACATATATTTGAACATATATTTTTTATAAAGTATAATCGGACTGTATTGTAAAAGGATCATAATGTATTAATTTCTCATTAGAAACTCGTTTTGTTGCCTCATTTACATGCAGGTAGCCTCGGTCGATGTTAATCGCGGAAATTTTATTTCCGTAAACTCTCGAGGCCCGATAGGCCACAGCCATCAAATTGATCCCGAGGGAGGGAGAGGTAAGGGTGGGAAAAAAAAAATAAAACGAAGTAAACTTTATCGCGCTACACGTCATCGCAGTACTAGAAAGGATTAAGACGCGTGTACGTCAGCGGAGCACACGCCCTTGCGGCGTGACGTCATTCCGCATCGTCGAGCAACTTCTTTTTTTTTTCCTTATGTATTGCTCCATGTATAACTCCGCTACCACCCGCCACCATCCGCAATAGTCACGCCTGTCTTCTCGCATCGCGATCTTTGCGACACGATCTCATCAAGGAAGAAAGGGAGAAGGACAGAAAAAAAGAGAGAAAGGAAAGAAAGTAAAAAAAAAAGCATGAATTGTGCACTCGAGTTAATGCGGCGGCACGTCGCTGTCGCTTGCAATCGTTCTCCATCACCACTTTCACCACCACCACCACCACCACCACCACCACTAACCGCAACGTCGTCGTCGCGCATAGAGATGCAATTCCAGAGCTCTATTAATAACTAAGGCGAGGCACGAATTAGGCGCAGATCACGCGAGAATAGAACGTCTATCGACCGAGATCCGCTTTAGGCCCTGCGAATAAGGGGTAGTAATACACAACATGTATCCTCTTCTGCGAAATTCTATCGTACATACGTGTGCGTATGTATACATAGGGATTGCGACGTCTTGCGCACTCCTGCGTAATATGCATGCGATAGACGATGACGAGGACGATAAGATGCTTCCATGCGTTGTCGGTGGATGGTCCACTGTCGGATCGAAAGTTTCTCTAATTATTCAAAAGGAGGTGGATCTACATGTACAAATGAAAGCCGTGATAAAGATGATTTCCTGAGAGACATCACGAGGGAACGATACAATTCGGTATCTTTTGTGTGGCTTGCGAGGATTTATTATTATCATATACGATCCCCGTGTATTTTCTTTTGTATTTTTACGAATTCAAGCCCGTTGCGACGAAGCATGTCTTAATAAAGGGCCGGCCCAGCACGCAAAGCGAGGTAGCCTATCATCGAGGTAACGTATTTCCACAGGAGCACCTGTGGAAATATCTACCGTTCTTTATTTATGAAAGGCTTTTTTATTATGGTATATTGTTGAACTCATGCTGTAATTTTCGTTTCATCGAGATTAAACGGGAGCACACGCTAATAGTAAATTATTAATATATTACATACGCTTATAATAACGTTATTGTAATAGTATTATTATAATAGTATTATTATAATAGCATTATTATAATAGCAACACATTGTTGTTTTATTTCATGGACTATAAATTTTCAGTAGCTTTCTGATTTTCAATAGCTTTCTGTTTTTCAATTTCAGACCGTTAATGAAAAAATAAATAACGGAAAAGAATACTTGAGAAAAAGGAGAGATATTGCAGAATGTGATTCTATGAAAACAAATGTAAAAATAAATTAAATATTCGATATAATATTAAAATTTAAATATTC
>NW_017259187.1:464962-483433 GCF_001594045.1 Atta colombica
AGGAAAATAACTTAACACGAAATTTGTGACTTACTGTCGGCGTCGTAGCTCGATTGAAGCTTGAAATGAGCGCAATCCTTGCTCAACTCGCAGTAGCTGTTGAAAACGAGGACCTCCTTGTTCGAGAGCTTCAGCTCGCCCACGATAGCTACCGGATCGAACTTAGCGTTCAGGACGATTACCATGCCGGATTCGCCATCCTTCTCGCGAGTCAATTGCTGGCGAGTATACTTGAAGGAGGAGCTCTTCGTGTCCTCGCCTATCTTAAGATTGCCGTTTCCTTCGATGGTGATTTTACCGGCCTCGTCGCGTTTCTTGTAGTTTGTGCTGCGAATAAATCACGTATTTTAAATACATTCATTTTCTTCTTTTTCACGCATTATATTATCCCTTACGTTGTTTCATTCTAAATTTAAATTTCTCCTCAATTTTCTTTGTAAAATTGTTTGTAAAATTCTTTGTAAAATTTAGAGAAAGAATAAACAGCTACAGGTATTTCTAAATGTTCTAACGACTAAATATCCGGCGTCAAAATTAATATTCCCGTTTTTATTATTCTTTTATTCGAATAATATACAGATATTTTTATTAGATGATGAAAATAAATGTTTGTAATACTTTTTATAACGCCACGCGATCGATATTCTACATTTTCGGCTAAACCTAACCGCTTAACCCCTTTTTACGTTTTACGGTTCGATCGAGATGATTTCGATGAGACACGAATAAAAAGGACTGCGGCAGTTGGAATGTATTCTCGGAAACCACTTGAATTAATTTTAGCGAGTGAATCGATGAAATTACATAGCGGGGTGAACGGAGATACGATTTCTGTTGTATCTCTGATCTCCTTTAAAAACGACCTCGCGGCCTTTCGTTAATTACTTGCAGACATCTTCTATTCTTTGTTTTGTCACCACGTAAGCGATCGATCTTACGCGCAAGAGATATCCATATCGCTTTCAGAAAACATCGTTTAAAATTAGCAAGAATATCGACTTTAGCAGAAGCGACAGGATCGCTAAATAGGAGTCAGGATTGTTTAAGAAAGCGAATTGTAGATTTCCTGTGTTTCAAATGCAATCTCATCTTCACGCGCTCGTACATAGAAAAAACGATTTTGCGTCCATAAAATTTTAAGAAAATACAGATCTGGAAATAATTTTATTAGATTAAAATAATTAAAGGACATTCAAGTTGATTACTGGAATATAAAAATTTTTTACAGCATTGCTGAGTTTCTTATATAATTATTTTGATGACAATATTCTTTTTAGGTATTTCAGCAAAATCATTCTTTCCGTGTATAAATTATTTTCTCATCCAGATTAATTCCATTACAAGCTTTAAAATACGACATAGGATCATTGTTTCGAATTGTTGCATGAGTTCGGCACATTTCTGTATATGAAATGCAGCGTACCTTCCGGTTACAATGTTTTTGCCGTCGCTAGTGACAGTGATGATTATTCGCCTGCCGGTCTTGGCGGTAGGTTTGTTAGCGATTTCGGCGTGAATCTTACGATGCTTGAGCTTGTCGCTGTCCAAATTAATGTTAATCATGAAATTGTCGATGCCATTCAGATTGACGTGCGCGTCGGCAATGGCAAAGCCTTTCGGTGTCTCGACTTTCCATTCGCCTGAAAACAAATTTATTTAGCTCGTGTAACATTTAGAAGAATGTAAGGCGAACAATGTTACTTGTCTAAATAAAAATGTAACAATAAATATATATTATATTTTGCAGTAGAAAAAGTAAAAAACAGATAATTTAATATTGTTTTGCTTGAATTCAATGAAAATTACCTGTATATTCATGTTCACCAATTTTATTGAATTTCGAGAGTAATTCTGTTTTTCCCGCCGGAGAAGTGCTAATTATGTGTATCATCGGAGAGATGTTGCCGCTTTGAATTTCGCTCTTAAGCGTGTATTTTGTGTTGTCCAAAGTCAAGGCTGCATCAGTTTTTCTTAGTTGTCCATCCTTTTCTCTCTTCAAAGAAAAAAAAATTAAATACGAATGATAGATAGTTAGTGTCATCCTGCGGCAATCTTAGCGAGTGCCGTAAATTTTATTTTGCTTTAAACACCACGCTGCTTACGTTGCCAGCGGTAAACTATTATAAATGACGCAATGTGGAGAAGCACAAGGGAGCAATATCTGACCGGAATAATCCCGAGAGATTTGCACATAATTCAGTTAGCGAATCGTAATCAGTGACGGGAAGGATCTTAGTTTAAATCTTAAGTAAAAAGTTGTTACATATGAAGAATAATTAAAAGCATTGTAAAAACGGTACCTCGTGCTTGAGTTCAAGGTCGATACTATGCAGCTTCTCGTATGGGGTGGTGGCCTTGGCCTTTACATCGATGTGCGTTAAATCTCGATTGTATATGACGGGATTGAGCGCGAAAGTTATCTCCTTCTGATCATACTTGACGATTGTGTTGGTGATAAGAGTTGCCTTGTTATCATTAGGTTCGTACTTAAAATGATCCTTGAGAGAAATAGGCGGTATCTTGAGAATAGTCAGATCGAATTGCAAGTCGCTCTCATAAGAATGTTCGTAGTCATAGATTCCAGAGCTCTTGAAAGCTCCATCGAGCTTGATAGATTTATCGTCATTATAAGTGAGCGTCGTCGATTCTTTCAGACTAACGATACCGGTCGGTTCAGATTGGACCAGTAGATCGTGCGAGTAGTCGAACTTGATGTTACGTAATTTTTCTGACGGCAATATCAATTCCACGTTACCTTTGATCGTGCAGGGCTTGTCAATGTCATTGCCGGGAATGTAGTTTCCGGAACTCTGCGAACAATAATGCAAATTTACACATCTAGTTTTATAGACGCTTGCTACGCCTATATTCACAGGAGAGATATCAAAAAAGTTATTGCGCTTACCTTCAGTTGGAAGTCTTTGCCACAGGAAGAAGACCCTTTGTAGGACAGTTTGCCATTATCGTCCTCGGTAGATTCGTATTGCAGATTGAACGGTCGTGACATACGCGATCCTGACAGGTTTAAGTTGATCCCCTCGATTTTCTTGTGGCCATTGGTATCGACAAGTTTTTTTAGGCCTAAATCTAATTGCCCATTGTCACCATTCAAATCGACAGCCTTCAATTGTATGTTCTTTAGGAATGTGTACGTTTTCTCATCAAAGTCGGTAACGTCATCAACATATGTGAGTTTTCGCGATTTTCCGCCTTTAGATTCATGGTCTTCTAACTGACCATTCATGTGTATGGTATATTTTTGGTTTTCATTCTTCTTAGATGTACGTTTGAAATTAGCAACTAAGTAACGACCGCCCGGTAGTGTAACGTCTGTTCCGACGGTCAGCTCGCCCTCGTGTATGGTGCCATCTAACTTACCCTTGCCGTTCAGTTCAAACTTATGGTTTATTATCTCGATCACGTTCTTTGTATCTATAGCATTTTTCTTTATGTCATTTGCGGTGGATAGTTTGATACGTTTTTTCGGATCCTTCTCCGCATCAAGTAGAAACTCAAAGTTGCCATTGTGTTGCGTGCCGCTCACTGTCAAGTCGCCGGTTCCCTTGATCTTCCGATTGATCTTTGGCAAATCAATGTTGAGCTGCGCATTACCTTTGCCGTTCTGCATCGATATCTGTCCCGCGACGTTCAGGTAACTCTTCACGTTCAAGATCAAACTGCCTTGAGGATTCGCGCCTTGCTGCAACTTTAGTAGGAAATCGACGTATTTGACGTCACTGACAGTGACATACGCTTGCGACTGAATATTGGGACGCTCGACATTCAAACTGCCAAAAACTTTAACTTTTTTGTCGTCCAGCTTCAAGTCGCTATCCAGCTCAAAGTTTAAGTTTTTGTTATTCTTATCGTGATTGTATGTAACCAATGCATCGGCCTCATATTTACCTCCCGGTATAAGCTCGAGCTTGTTCTTGTATTTGCTTTTATGTGCATCAACAATCGTGCGCTTGGACTCTAATTTGATACTGTTCTGTAAGAGCTCGCCTTCGAATTCGATCTCATAGTCGCCTGCTTTGACTTTATTTTGTTCCGCGCACAGCTTTGAGCCAAACTTGAATTTTTCATAACCAATTTGAATCTCACCCTCGAGAGAATTAGGTTTAGCCTTGCCTGCGAGCTCCAACTTTAACTTCGCAGCTGGATACGAGATCTTGGTAGAGCTACCCACGACGAAGTTTTGCCCGTCTTTATTTGGTTTGGCGATAGCATGATGTTCGAGACTGAAACGATTTGTTTTGGAGTTCTGATCTGGACCGTGAATGAAGATCAGGTTGTATTTGTACTCGTAAACATCCTTTTCAAGTTCGGACTGGATGTTAAATCCAATATTGGGATCTTTCGATGGCAATGCCGAAGCGCTGATCGAATAGTAACGATTTTCTTTTTTCTTCCCTTGCAATTTGAGAGCGACGGATTCTTCGCCGTAACTCACTTTCATGTCTAAACCGGCGGTGTTTTCTGCAGATTGAACGTAACCGTCGAGACCGACAAACTTCTGACCACCCGCAACGAGGGCTACATTGTCGAATATGTATTTTTTATCGCCATCCTGATCGACCATTTCTACAGTACCTTGCACCTCATATTGCTGACCGCCGCGAGACGATTTCAGCCCGGACTTGGTATTCGCTAACTTCTCGATATGTTCTGGTATTTTATACTCCAAGATGGGCTTGTATTTTGCACCATTGGCTAAGAGACCGACGCGACCGTAATACTCCTGATTATCATTGTGCACGGTAACTGTGAGTGAACGCTCTTGAGGTTCTTCTTTTATTACTGCTTCAACAGAGGCTTTCTTGAAGGGAGAATCGAAAGATAGTTTAGCGTGTTTGTTGGGCTCGAGAGCAGCTTCACCAGTTAAAGACACACGTCTGTTTGTTTTACTGTTTGGCGTTTCTAGCAGAATCTCAAATGATCTAGACTTGAGTGATTTGTCATGATAGATTTTGAGGTGAACACTGGATAGGTCGATGTTCTCAGTAGTAATGCTGAATTTTGAAGGACCATTCAGAGGGAAGAGTGCTCTTTTTTGCGTCGACTCGATACCATCGTAAGGGAATTCTATGTGGCCACAAACTGTTATACCCAGAATACTGGACAACTGTTCGAAGCAATCTTTATATAATTTACCCTTACCGAATTTTGCAGCTTTGTAAGTATTCCCAGAACTCAGCAAGACTTCGCTATTAACACTAATTATTTCCTCTTTTTTCTTCGGTGTGCCAACCATTATATCGATACCTTTGCCATTCAATAATTTCACCGTCAAATCGATCGCCGTATCAGTATGCAATGTACTGACGAATTTCATACCCGATTCTACATCGAATCCTTTAACGACCATATTAGCAGAAACACGAATGGAGGCACTGGGCGCTAAGCCAAAGTGTATCTCAGCATTATCCGGGTTCTTTATGATAGCCGGAATATCTATCTTGCCGTGTGTTTTTATATGAACCACACTGGTACCGATCATGTCGAGAGAGAGAGCTGTACCTAGATTTGTCGGATAGATAACCTCTAAATCGAAGAACTGCATGTGACTCTGCAGATTGTGATCAAATTTCTTTATCTTGTTGATTCCATTTTCAAAGTTGTCGAATATCTTGTCGATGATGTATTCTGGCGTTAATTGCGCGGGATTACCGTCGTAAGTTAGATAGGCTAGTTCGACACCGAACAATTTAACGGATAGGTCGAAGTCAAACTGTTCATCTATTTCGTTATTCCTTAATTTCACATCCTTTGCGAATTTGTCAAGTTCTCCTTGTTTAACTTCACGCTTGCCACGTAATTTGCTGACTTTTTCTTTGATGTATTTAACGATGCTCTCTACATTATCTACTCCTTTGTCCACTAATTCGTCTACTTCATTGTCCGTCAAACGGCCCTTGGGTCCAAAGTAATGTTCGATCAATCTATCAAGATTCTCGACACGCGTATTGAGCTCAAAATAGTTAATGGATTTTGCGAATATCTCAGTGGTCAAGTTTATATTGATAGAGCGTGGCACGAAGCTATTCTGGCTGAAGATAACATCGCTCTGCACTGTGTCTCCAATACCACCTAAATTATATGACATTTCAGTGTTGAAGGAAAATTTGCGGAAGTCCTCTGGAAATTTGGTTCGCGGTTTGATCTGACTCAGATGTCTCTTCGCCTCGGCTTTAGTCGGATCAGCAGATGCTCGTAGATTACGCAAATGACTTTGGATAAACGATCCAACCTGATTGACGGTTTCCTTATCTAAAGTCTCCTTGAGTCCGCTAACGACGTGCTGACAGGGGCAGGCGACCAAAGATAGATAAGATTTAATTCTGATCTCACTGTCCTCCTCATGATCAGCCAAGACCTTCAGAAGAATATTTTTCCATTTCATAGAGCAGCGAGTAGGCAAACTTTCAATCGCGCTAACTCTGACTCGATTACGGACGTTCTTGTCTTCAGCAATGCTAGCCAATTTCTGTAGAGTACCATCATCGAGATATTGAGTATTACCCAGCGCCTTTAAAGCCGAAACTATAAGATTTTCCTGTTCTCTGGTCTTTGCTTTGCCATTGCCGACTTTCTCACGAATCTTGTGAATGGCTTGCTTGACTTCAGCTACGTTCTCACAATTATGCTCTTGGCAGTGTCTACCGATTACCTGACCGATTCCAAGATAACCAAGACGCGGTAAGTTTGGCTGATCAAGAAGAGAAGTAATGGCAGTTACTGACGGTAGGTTCACATGATCGACAAGAGCGAGACTCGCGTAGAACATGAGAGTTTGGACGCCAGTAAGTTCATGACTCTTTAATAAGTCTACGACCACCTCTGCGGCTTCGCCGCTTCCAGTACGAAAGAGACCGTCCAGAAAGATTTTCTTGTCCAGGACCTTATCGAAACCATTACCATTTTTCACTTTCTGATAAATCGCGAAAATGTCGTTCTTGCTGCTAAGGCGAAGAACTTTGACGAACTGTGCAAATTTTTCCGCCGCATCATGCTTTACGCTGTCGTGCTCTTCGGCGCTTGCTGCCTTCAAGGCTGCGGCGATGTTGTCGGCTGACGATTTGACGACAGGATGTGGCGCTTCGAAGATCAGGGATTTCGGCTCGGAAACTGGGGCGTTCGGGCTATCACCCTTCTCACCTTTAAGTGTCAGAGTGGTTTGTACGATCGTCTTAGCGCCAATGTCTCCGTTGCTCCAGGGTTTCAACTTGTATGTTTCGACCGAGGTCGCTTTGTTCAGGATACCTCGCTTGAAACGTTGCTCAATCTTTTGATGTGATGACAACAATGGAGTTGATTGAGTGTCAGATTTCTGAGATTCGTAGATTGCAGACACAGGACCAATCCTAATACTCTCACGATGAGAACAACGAAGCAGATCCCTCTCCTTATGAATGACCAATGAGTCACCGTCTTTGTGGAAAGAGAAATCAGTCGGACAGCCGCCGAGCACGTCGATCTAAATATAGCAAATTTTGTTACATTGGCATAATTCTATACTAGAGTTTCATGAATAAATCTCAAGATATACCTCATGATGAGTTGTAGAGCCAGATTCTTGTATGATAGCTGATTGGAATAAGGAAGTGACCGCTCTCTTGATGTTGAGAGACGCTTGTGAGTCACCGACTTCGGTACAAACTTCTGTATCGATATGGCCGTCGTGATAGTTGAATTGTAACGCATGTTTTTCAACATCTGGCAGCGATATTGACTATAAAGTAACATACATATATTTTTACACGCTTACACTCCTTT
This sequence comes from Atta colombica, assembly GCF_001594045.1. NCBI lineage: Eukaryota > Metazoa > Arthropoda > Insecta > Hymenoptera > Formicidae > Atta > Atta colombica. The sequence continues at coordinate 472,739 of NW_017259187.1, forward strand.
CATTGTATCGCAATATGTAAAATAAACTTTATCTTTATCTTTATGTTCGTGATTTATATGAAAAAAATAAGAATGTGAAATTTTATATCATGAAACTAGAGTATAATAATTTAATGTTTATAGATAATAGTAAATTTTATATAATTGAATACGAATCATATAAACTATCATAGATTAATTTTCATTGAGAGCAATCAATTAAAAATTTTTATTATTTAAGGGAGGTTATTAAGCGGAATTAAAAGTTTTCTTTCATATTTCTAAAAAAAGTCGAAATCACATCTTCGGATCTCATATATTTCTACATTATTTTAATTTCTATTGTAATTCTTTCCTTGTATATTTATTTTTTGCAATGTTTATTCTTAAAGAAACTTAACTGGCTAATTTAATACTAAAAGACCGTAAAATTACATATTAATTACATATTTTAAGTATTAAAAATGTGTTGTTCAATGCTTTTAATACTGTAAGTAATTAATTATTCTCTTTTAATAATAAATTGGTCAATATTAGATTTCTATAAAGCATAGATATTTTAAGAATACGTGACGTAAGGACAAATAAAAAAATACTTACGGCTCCATTAATTTGTACGCCCTTCAATCGGATCTGTCGAATGCAATCAGGTTTCACTGACAATTCAACAGTACCTTTCAACTTCAAAGTAGCGTCACCTTGAGCATCGGGGACCGATGTTACAGACGTTCCTTCTAAATCGTATATGTATGTGTGTCCTTCTTGATAGCCTTTACCTCCATGCACTGAAGAAAAATCAAATTTATTCAATGAGATTTTTTAAAAATAATTATGACAGATTTTTTTCATAACTTTTAATAATATACTTACTTCCATGGCAGCCGACTGTACACTTATCTATAATAAAAAGAAAATTATGTGTCAATTTTTAGTAACAATTTTAAAAGTATAATTATCTAACAAAATATTAATATAAATATCATTTATATTAATTTTATTTTAAAATGACACGACCTGTATGATAGAAGGAATGGGAAACGTTAATTATTTCTTTCTTTTTTTACACTAATCAGAAATGTGTTTGCAGAAAAATATAACAAAAGGAATTATAAAACACATATACAAAAACAAAAGAATAACATTTTTTTAATATTAACCTAACATTACTTTAATTTTGAGATTCCAACAATTTTTTGTTGGAATTCGAACTCAAGCGGAAAAAAAGACGGGCCACAATCTATTATGCTTGACGTACAGATTACGTCGATAAAAATATATTTATGCATCGAATGAACTCGGTGCTAGGGTCGAACGTTGATAACGTGTTAATCGTGACTTTCTTGACCCTGGACCATGGAACTCTCATTTTTGTTCGATAGAGAGTGCGGTGCCCGCGGACCTGCAGTTTAATGAGTGCCACTAGTTTTACCCTTTAACATTTAAATTGATTCGAACTAAACTGAAATGATTTTTTAAACGGGAGTTATAAAAGGCAACGTATCAATCAAGGTAGTATTTGTAGTAATTTGACATTTACGTTATGCTCTTTTTAGTTCGACAAATTTTTCAATTTAGATGAATTTTAAGTTATATAAAAGAGTCATTTATTACATTATGCTCAGCTTTAAATATAAATATGTATGTATTCAATATGAAACAATTTTCGAATATTTAGATGACATTTATTTTATTATAACGTAACATAATTAAACACATTAATTTTGCATTAGATATTACGAAGAATAATCAATAAATAACTAATATTGATAATTGTTAATGTTGCGCACTGGTCTTTATCTCTAATCTTTACTTTATCTCGTTTTTACATTCGGGAAAACAACATTAACGGCAAAATTATGCATGAAGCACAAACAAGACACGACAGATATACAAATAAAGTTGACTAAGTACGCGCAAAAATTTATTTTTTTACAGAATGTTGATAATGTGTATAATTAAATAAAAAAAAGATTGTATTCCATTAAGAACCAATTGGTACGTTTTATTACTAATTGATATAATATCCATATCAACTTACATTTTCGAATTAAAAAACAAACTATTGAGTAAATAATGTGTGAAGAAATAACGGATATCATTAAGCAACTATGACGGAAGTTTAAAGTTCACAAATATCATGAAAACATTAATATCAATTTTACTAGACATATCATATATATAGATCTATTTCGCAATTTATATCATAAATAAATAAAAACCTTGGTTTTTAATGAATAAATAAATAAATATCAAAAAACATTTTAAAATATTATTTCTATGCATAACCTTTTTGCAGAAAGGAAATACATTAATTTATTTTATTTATATTTATTTCTATATATTTGTGCAATTATTCGTCTTATTTGTTATATTTGTTACTTCAATTATTTTTAAAATTTTAAAGTTCTACTTTTTTCTTGAGTTCTATTTCTCTTAAAATTGACACGGAGTCGAAGTTGTTCGATTTTCTTTAGAAGTATATCTAATGTACTACTACATAAATTGTAAATTGTGTAAATTAAGAAAAAATATACTTACAAATAAATTTTTCAATAATAAGATTAGAAATAAGATCGTTTATATATATATATAACTTTTTCATTAACGATAGATTACGAGTCAGACAGATTACAGCTAAATATTACTCAATATCTTATTAAGATTAATCGTAGCGACAAACAAGCATACATACAACGTTTTCAGCGCACTTTATACTGAGTTACATAATTGTTTGCTCAAAAACAAAAACTCTAATTGAGTAAAATTAATTTGTGTGATTCGATCAAAATGTTCAACTCTACAAAAATAGCAGAACAAACAGTAGAAAACAAAAAAGCGAGTTATGTAATCGTATTTATTTACTTGTACGACAATTAGAGTTTTAGAGTTGAAGCGATCAAAATATTTCGCAGCGGAAACAGTTAAATCTAATCTTCACAATTTGTCTAGAAATGTATACCATTGCATATGAAGAATAGAGGACTAGAAGTCCGGTTTTTCCCAAACACTTTCCCGTACTCTTTTTTAAGCTGGATGTCCGAGGATTAATTTTACTTAGAGTTTTTGTCGAGCAAATAATTATGTAACTCAATATAAAGTGCATTGAAAACGTTGTATGCTTGTTTTTCGCTACGATTAATCTTAATAAAATATTGAGTAATATTTAGCTGTAATCTATCTGACTCGTAATCTATCGTTAATGAAAAAGTTTACTTAAGTTAGATCTGGTCACCCTAATAAAGAAACTCTACTAACAATAAGAATTTTTTCTTGTTGCTAAGAAAAAGCATAATTCTTTTAATAAATGAGAAAAAATATATTAATTAATTTTTTCTAGAAGAATGATGTGATTAGAGACACAATAAATAAGAATATTCAGATTACACTTTATTTAGACGATGACGTAAGAAAAAGGAGAGAGAGAGAGAGAGAGAAAGAGAGAGAGAGAGAGAGAGAGAGAGAGAGAGAGAGAGAGAGAGTAAAATAATAGTGACCGAATAAATGAAGAGAAAAAGAGATAGATGAGGTGTAACAAGAGAAAGGGGAAGCGTTCCTTCAATAGGGACAAAGATGTAACAAAGGGATAAAGAACGACGCGTGCGAAAAGAGAAAGAGGAAGAGGTGGAGGAAAGTGGAAGTTGCACGCGAGAATAGACTAAAAGAAGGATAAATCTATTCGGTGAAGATGTACATTGTTTCTCTACAATGATGCTGTGAACAATCGCCTTTTGCTAATTGTCATTATTTTGATGACAATCTATAAGTTCGTTGAAATTTTCATGCATTCCCCTTTTATTATCGTTGGATTATTATCATTGGAATTTCACAATTTATCTAGAAGAAATCCGATACGAAGAAAATCCTTTGAAATTGTATTAGCACTTTTATTTTTCTTCATTGCTTCTTATCTTCCGCTTTTCTATATTATTTACCCTTTGATTTGAAATCAAGTTTTTCCGAGCGATAAACAAGATATTTATAGAAACGGCTGATTATTTTTAGATATAATCGATTAAACATTTTGTAAATTATTCTATAGATACATAGATAAACTTATTTTATCTGTATATTTAGATAGATTTTAATAAAATTTTTATTTAAATTTGTTGAAAAAATATTTTGGAAATTAAAGAAATAATATTATTTAAATTTTTTTATAATTTGAATTTCTTTTCAGAAAAATTCTTTTCTTTCCATCTCGAAATTATACGAATATACGCAGTAACACACAATTCCTGAATCCAATTTAATTATGCTCTTTAAATGTTATTTTGTCTGAATAATGCAACGCCGACAGATGTATAGTAGATACAACATGAAACATACCGGCGTGCTTAGAGAGAGACTCTCGCCGGGATTTTGCCGTAATCTAACAATTGCAACCATAATTTCTCGCGTTGCTTGCTCCCCAATGTGCGCTGCATGATTAGAGGTGCTTCGTTCTCGTTATATTACTTAAACGTATGCATTATGCAAATTTACGGTGAACGACAGAGAATATCCATTTTCATATTTCATACTCAGGGGCGCTGTATCTTTCTTGCATTATTTCATAGCGTGTTTAAACGTCGATCCTTCTCCTCGATGAACCCGTATTCTCTGTTCGTATTTTTAACCCGACAATCGCGTTTCCATTTCTCGCATACAGGCGCGCCATTGTAATCATTTATCACAGAATTTAATGCGCCTTCAATGGCCGTTGAGTGACTCGATATAATGGGGAGATGTTGCAGTTGTAGGAATATTTATAATAATATGAAAAAAATCTAGTTCTCGCGGCATTGTTTCTATTTTCCAGCGTTTCGGAAAAAATACGGCGACCGCGTAGCCGAGTTAATTGGAAAAACGTATCATCACGCCGGCAGAAAGTGACGATCGCAATCGGATTTCGCTCGATGCCATTTTGCTTGGAATAAGAGTGTCGCGGAGAGAACCGACGATGTCCCGTATCGTTTATATGCTCCCTTTACGTACTTTAAAGCGCGGCGGTGAAAGAACGTTTGTTACGTCGCAACGGTCAGATCGGATCTATTTTACTGGGATGTAGGGACGTCAGATCAATTTACCAAATGTCCGGTCGAACACGGGGGACCTGTAATCGTTTCAATGATATGGACCTCGTTCCGAGCACCGATACGCCATACGCAAACTCTTTAACCACTATTTCGTTTATACTTCTAGAGTGCAAGATAATTCCGCGTTTCGTCTCGATCGAGTTCCGCTCCTTCGCAAACTTCGTTAATTGCTTCCATCATTAGAAATGTGATAGTATATTCATGCTGTAAGCGATATTGATTATCGAGTCCTATCATTTTTGAACTTAGCCTGCGGCATACGATGTATGTTTTAAAATTCTGCGTTCTGTGATGCATTTTAGTAATTTACTTAAATGAAAGCAATCTAGCAGAAAAAAGCATCGTGTTCCACAGGCTTTATTTTAACCGATAATTTATTTGCATGTGAAAACAAGAAAATGTAAGTAATATAATAAGAAGCTAATTGCAATTAAAAAATCACAATTAAATATAATTTATAAACAGACATTTCGAACACGAGATCATTATCAAGCTTAGCAAATTTAAACTGAGATATGTAGATTCTTGATATAAATATTAATTGTAATTAGCTTGCTCGCTATTGTATTATTTGATTTTTAATTATTGGAATCGTTTCTTTATTATAATTAATTTAAAAAAATGTATTACGAGTCTCATAATTTTACATTCAACACGCGGTAACATAAGTTCGAAAGTAAATGCCTAACTTCTGGAAAGTCTTGTATTCGAGACATTTCGTAAAAAAAGGTCATAAATGATCTCGTTATGTGTCTCGTGTGACTGTTTAATGTACATATATATGTTAGTGCATATATATATTAATATGCACTAATGCAGGCGACTACTTAAGATTAGCTCGAACAACACTAATTACAGAAAGAAATATATAAAGACATGATAAAGTTATCAATGGTATAACGGGAATTATTTTTCATATCGAGTTTGAGAGAGTAAAAATATAAAATCGACTATTACAGAATAAGCAATATTTTATCGCCAGCTCCCTGCCGGATGGAATAATAATAATCTGTAACTAACCGGTGGATCGTACATTTATTTTTATTCATATTCTATACACGAATATATTTGTAAATTAATATCACTTTCGTTACGTTTATTTAAAAAAGAGCACGCTAAAAAGTTCATTCATATCATTACTTATTCGCTGTAATTTTGCAGAAAATTAAAGAATTGATTTACCGTATATCTTTCGCAAATTACTTCACTGATCATTACATTTTGCTTGAAACATAATTCAATTCTAAAACGTTCTTGTTAATGGAAACCTCCATCATTCTTTTCCTTTATTCCGGTATTGTAATCGAACAAACAATTTTCTTTAATCTTCTTCTAATAAGAAAGCATTAAACACGTTCACCGATAAAAAGTTCCATACTTCATTCACAAACATAAAAGAAACACGCGCGCGAAGATGTCGATTTCGATTATTAATTAAAATCTGGAATAAAATGTAATTTAGCAGAAAATGAAAAATTATATGTCGATAATGCAAATAAAATCATGTCAATGAATGAATTACCGCCGCTAAAGATGATAAAAGAAACAGAATTTTGCACAGAAGACCAGCATTCTTTCTTCGCTATTACAAGGAAGATTAAGATGAATCTAATGTCATATCAAGTAAATACGTCACGATAGCTACGTCAAAGATAAATTTTCATTAATCACAATTATAATAAATGAATACATAAAAAAGAAGAACATTGTTATCTATAGTTTTTTTTCGCGTTAATTACCAATGGAATAATGGTGCAGATAAAGTTTCTACAAATTATTAATCTTTCGAGATTCTGTAATTCACGAAAATATCATGGATTTCGACATCCATTCGCGACGATAATCTCTATCCTTGACACAGCGAGTAACCTTATGATATTCAAACCTGACCGCGCCGGGCGCGTTGACCCTTTCTATCAACACTCGCACATTAATCTTTAATTTGATAGAAAAATTAAGACTTATCGAAGTCATCCGGTCTTCTTGAAAGATCCACAAGGGAGAACGTGCTTTAAATCTTTATATTTGAGTGTTGAACGTGCAACTAGACGCCAACTTTACGAGCGCCCTTAGAAATATCAATAATTTAATCATAACGTTATACTGCAATACGAGATACAACTATAATACTGATGTGAATATCGTAAATCAGTATTATTATGATATCAAAATAGAATCGCTCGAAGGAACAATCCGAAAGAAAAAGAAATAAAATCTCATATATTGTTTATCACTAAAATAATGATGCTTGTACAAAAATATTGTATTAATTATATATTATGATAATTCCTTTTATTCAATTCATAAACAATTCAAATTAAATGTTTAATGAGTACATTTATAATTAGTTCTTGGAAACTATTCTTGGAAAGTAAGGAATATTACTTATAGATATATTGTTTTGTAATTTGCGTACACAAAGTTTCTTTTTTCTCGTTCTGAACGTGTTCAACTATTCTATTTCCTTAACTATTTTATATCGATGGAAGTATGAAAGTTACAAAGTTAAAACTAAAAACTCTGCATTCTTTTCAGTAGAATCTATAAGAATATTTATGTATTGCCTTACACACGAGATCTATCCTCAATACATTTACTTAGTTCTTTTTCTCAATATGTATTATCATTTTTCAATCGAGGAAAGTTTTCTATTTAGGAAAAGGAATCGGTACTTCCTCGGTCTTATAACTTTTATGCTTCTGTGAAGAATAGAAAGCTTCATTGAAGAATAGAAAGAACACGAATGTGCGCGCGCGCGCATGTGTGTGTGTGTGAGAGAGAGAGAGAGAGAGAAAAAGAAAAAAGAGAGAAAGAAAGAGAGAGAGGACAGCTGTCCAGCTCTTTAGAGAGTAAATCATAAAATATTGGAGTACTTTGCAGAAAGGGGATGAACGACGAAGTCCGTTTTACTTTTTCCGCTTTACTTACTGCCTGAGGCGTCGACCGCCAGGAAGAGAAGGAGACAGCCGGCGAAGACGGCCGCTCTCGCGAGCCCCATGGCTTTCTCTCCCCGAGAACCGCAAACTACTTTAACACTACTCTCGCACAATCAGCGATGACACGATCGGCGGCCACGGGCGAATACAAAAAGCGTCTGCGCTTTTCTTCGTGCGTGCTTTTATGCTCTCGCAGCTCCCCACCCGTGCTTATAAATCTTTCCTATGCATGTTGGACCACTCGTACATATGTCCGCTCCCCGGGCCCGAGGCTCCACCATTACCACCACGACGCAAGAGATAAAGAGATCTCTACTCGCACTAAGCATTGACGGAGAAAAAGACTTATCAAAATTTTCCTACCGTCTATGGAAGATTAGACCAGAACGAACGTTATCTAGATGCACCCATTTAATTTAGCGTTATCCCTCAAAGGATATGTTTTATCACAGAAAGGTTGTGACCTAGCAAATCTATTTCCCGTTGCTGCCCCTTTCCGCGATCACATATCAAATAATATGAAATATACAATATATCACAATAAAATAACAATTAGATTCCTTATATTTACAACTAATAAATACAATATATTCAATGCTAATAGGAATCTGCATTGTGATTCATATGCTAAATATTATACATAATAATTTATAAATATAAAAAGTGTTAGATCATCAATAAAATTACATATATCGTCAAATAATGATAAAACGTACGTTTCAGCTAACTTCTAGCCTTCTTTAGCGTTGTAAAAAACTTCCTATGGTCGTGATAATATTCGAAAACGTGACAATCCATTAACTCTCCCATATTGTCGAACGGAATCGTGAATCATAACATTTTTCTTTTTTCAGTTTTTTTCTGTGGAATTATTTGTCTAAATAATTGGTTTTTTCATTAATCATTTGTTTTTGAAATAGTTGTTGAATATAAAATGTAATAAGTAATCATTATCTTCCGCTTGACAGTGGGGGGGGGGGATGCAGGGAGAGGGGTTGGAGGATCGTCATGTTTTCGAATATTATCATCACGATCACAGTTTTTTACAACGCTGAAGAAGGCTAGAAGTCTTAGCTGAAATAAACGTTTTATCATTATTTTATGATGTATGAATAATTTTTTTATTGTTTAACATAACACCTTTTATATTTATGAATTATTATATACAGCGCATGAATCACGGCAAAGATTTCTATTAGCCTTGAATTTATTGTACATATGCATAAAATATACATAAAAATATTTTTAAAAAAGTATAGTCTTCTATTATTTCTGAACATAAATTTAAACAAAAAAGATTCATCACACACACATACACACACACACACACACACACACACACACACACACACACAATATTTGGACTCCATTTAAGTATATGAAAAACTAAGGAAGCAATCAAAACTCAAGATTGCGGCAGTTTCATATGTTCTTTTAAAAAACAGGGAAACTTACGTTTTGTCATATGTTACACATATGTGTAACACATGACGAAATTTATTCTAACTGAGATTTCTTGTTTAGGTGTTTTCTATTTTTCGAGATTTTTTATTCCGTTCAAGCTACATTGATTACATTTAAATATCAGTTGTTTTGACTTATATGTTAGAATATTATCCTGCTAGAAGAGAAAATATTCACATTCCTTTTACAGGTTCTAAATTTTTATTTAAAATATTAATATATTCTTCGCAATATTAAATTAATTCCAGTCTAAATAAAATATTTTTACATCATAATATTTTTATTTCTGTATTTTAGTTTATAACTTTTAAGTTTTTTCTTTTTTAAAAATTTCCCTCTTTTTTATAAAACAACTTGCATTTATTTTTCTTCATTTTACATAAGTTTTTTTCCAAAACAAAAGAGGTACACAGGGTGATTCACTCCACTTGAAACCTTGAATATTTTACTTGCTTTTAATGATACGAAAAAATGTTTTTTTATTTAATTTAGATAAAAATGGAATTGTTTTGAGTGAAACGTATTTTGATCACGTTGTTTTTTTTTTTCTGTGGAGATATAGTACGAAGGTCACCTCCATTTTTTTAGAAATAATTATATGATTTAACTTTTTAAATTTTTTTACATATAATATAATTTCTGATATTGTATTAAATAAATTATAGTATAATTGACTAAAAAGTCTTCTTGCAAGAAGAGCAAAAAATATTTAATAAATTCTTTCTAATTACATATCTTTCTGATTTTTTCTTTTAAGAGAAAAATATTTTTTGAATGTAAAAAATGTGAATAATTTGATTGTTTTTTCATACAATGTGTTTCTTCATAAAAACACGTGTTAAATGATCTTACAATGTATTTACATGTTATTATTCATCACGATATCAAGATACTGATACATTGTTAGTTTGTACTTATCTTTTAAAAGCATATGTACCGAATAATTAAGAATATGATGCTTTTGATTGTACTTACCTAGATTACATTAAAAGAAGTTTCTGGTATTTATGATTATAATTACATTTTACATTAATTATTGTAATATTTATAGTTATTACTTATTTCTTTATAATTTTAGTATTAATATTTATATATAATTCTATACGATTATAATTCTATATTCAATACAAATATATATGCATTGCATATACATGTCATCGAAAATAACTAAATGATAAATTATAATTATTACCATAGAAATGGTTGCAATTACTATAATTTATAGTCATTTTCGGTGCCAC
>NW_017259187.1:483533-493902 GCF_001594045.1 Atta colombica
CAATTATAGCTACAAACAGCAAGAATTTTTCTCTTAATATAGAATTTTAAGAAGATATTTAATCGTCGTATGACGGCTCGAAAATTTTTATTAAACGATAACATATAAGATTATTCTTTTTACTTCTTATTTTTATTCTTCTTACTTCATAAAAAAACTTATTATTATAAATGTATTTACACGATTCTACATATCATACAAATAATAAAACAAGATAAAACGCACTAAGAGAACAGTAAGAAGCAGTTTTTTTCAACCATGGTTTGAATATTATTTTCAGTAGTTTATATAAGTACTAATAAACGAAATTTCTTTTTCAGATTTCGAATGTATGTAACATATACTTATCTTATATATTGTTAGGTTGATATTTTATCGGATAGCGGAAATAGTAATGATTTTCGATAGTTTCCGCACAATATCACGGAATCTAATATTCGTGTCTTTTTTATTCGAATACTTTTATATTAAGTCATTTGACATAAAATACATGTGAACATGAAGGAATAATAAATTTTACATACATATGAACGTTTATAGATTTTCCCACGAGATGATCCAAAAAGATTCTGTGATATTCAAGAGAATTCTGGCAATTATATCTACTCGTTACACTTTTCGCGGATCGATATATATGTAAGTCATTCATTTCAGTCAAGACTAAAAATATTAAATATCGAATATCACTTAATATCTGCAGAAATTCTATAATTTCTTTAAAAAACGATTTTCTTACATGGGCATAAATTATATGAGACATTCTTTTAGATAGAAAGATTAGATGAACGTTTTCATGAAAATAACTCTGGTCATAATGTAATTTAATCGTAATGTAATCGCGTTATCGTGAACGACAGTAGAAAAGTAAACAAGCTCAAAGTTAAAGATTGTGACAAAGAGTGTTCAAACTAGTATTTTGTTAGATACGTAAAGTCAAATGATATTCATTTGACTTTACGTATGAATTATTTTTAAAATCATTCTATAGGTCATCACAATTCCTATTCATTATATCCAATTCATTATATCATTAATTTAATTAAAACAAAGTTTAAACAATTTAATAAAGAAATATAATAAATTAATAATTTATTATTTAAGTATACGTTAATATAAACGATATTTATTTTGCAACTAAGCAATTCGATTACAAAAATAAATTAGTTGTTTTCTTAATTACATGTTTGTAATAAATCATATAGTTTAATACATTTAGAAATTGAAAATAACAAAAATTGAAAATAATATTCGGTGTTTGAAAAGTCAATTCACATATTACAACACATAAAATATAATTTTATATAAATCGCAAAATATTATTTCAGTTTCACTTTTAATCTGAATGCTTCTAAAAGAAATAATTATCTAACTTGTGTTATCACGTAAGTAGAGAATATTGAGTAAATGATTGAAAGAGGTAAATAAAAAATAAAAACAAGATGATTATTCGTCAGCATTTAATTAAACAGTCCGTTTAAAATAGAATAACTCCGACATTCATGCCGCGCGAGGATTTACGCCACAGAAGTCAGAAAAAATAGGAGGATAATGTGCACGCAACCATTCTGTTATATACCTTCATGTTATATTGTGTTATGATCTCAGTTTTCTATCATGTTAATAAAATTATTATCACTTGAATCGATCTGTCAATGTAGTTAATAGCGTAATTATAATTCACATAAAATGATTATTGTAAAGATTGCAAAAGGCTCAATGATTTTGATGATACATAAGTGTAAAAGAATAATAAAGAATGAAGCAAAATACAAGTGCTTAATTCTTATATTTTTTCTTCAGCTCATATATTCCACCTGTTGGGATACACAGTGCATTTAGCGAGCGAGATTTAATTATGCCCGAAGCATACAAAGCGCAGATTCGATTCAATTCGATGTACTAAATGCAATAAATACAATATACATGAAATATGTAAGTGTTATGATCTTATGTCATAACACTTGTAATATATGTAAAAAATTGTAATTATTATTTATCACTTCATGTACACATTTATCATTTCTTATTTCTTAATGAAACTTTGTAAACACATTCTATAAGTTATTGTGTAATTTTTTCTTATTTATAAGCATTATTTGTAAATTTATAAGCCGCTCATCCCATCCCTTTTTCCCAATGAGTAGCCATATATACAGTAAAAGTTATACAGTAAAAATGCAAGGGTTTCAAAAAGTTCTTTTTTAATAAAAAAAAATAAAAAATATTTCGAATTTTCAATATTTTTTTTAGTAGTAATACAAAGTTTTTATTGGTATAGTTCATTTATCTTAAACATAGTAGATAATAAATTAAATTTTTGTTAAGTACGTATATACCGGAGTTACCTTATGCTAAATAAAATTAACTTAAAGCTAAATGAAACTAAAAATCATTTCAGCGCCATATATAGATAAGAAAAATTATTTCTATGCTAAAGCATCAACAGCTATCTACAAAATTTTTAATAATAAAAAATTTCAGAAAGTTTTGACATCTTAAATCGGCCTAAGTTGAAATATTTGTCAGATTCAATTTTACTTTCAATAAATTTTAATAATTTTTTAATAGAAATTGTGTTATTTAGTTTTAGTATTACAAATTGAGATTTACGACAAATAAGAATCTTTAATTGAATTATTATTAATAAAAAGCCGATACTAAATTAATTATATCTAATTTATAGTTTGAATACTATTTGATATGTCCTACATAGTATCAAACGGAAATGTATAATTAGTTTATAATTTGTCATTTACATAATTCAGACGATAATACATTTATATACGCAATTACACAATCTAAGTTGTAATATATTTTTATCTGCTATTAAGAAATAGAAAATACAATTGTAATAAATACTTACTACTTGATTAATGATAATTTCAGTATGAGTTACATATATCTTTTAAATGAAAAAATATGTATAAAATATTATATAAAATTATGATTAAAACTTGATAATACGGCAAAAATGTGATAAAAGTGTAAGTGTGCAGACAAAATATATATTTCAGCAAAACTATTGAATGTTTACATTTGATTTTCCAGAATGTTTAGATAAGAAAAAGTGCTATCTCTGACAGTGAACTCTCATGATCTCCGTCGATCTTTATCGATCCGCGTCCGTTCAAGCAATGACGATTAAACCGCGACCATTGCACTGGTCAGTGCGTACGTGAATATATTTGCAAAAGATGGCACGCAACGTTGACGATACGTTGAGAACGAAGAATCAATGGCTAATAGAGTTCGTTTCTTTTTTCCTCCAACGGATCAACGGTCACCATGTTATCGAGCTTAAATTATCCGGCAAACTTGTAACTAACATTGGCATCCGGTGCTTCGACGGATCGATGATGGAGGACATATAAAATCGTACATCGAGAATTCGTGATATAGAAAAGAGTAGGTAGGTAGAAATTGGACGCAAGAGATTTAGCACCGATGTAATTTTAAATAAACGAATTGCGATATCTCCTTCTTCGCAATTTTTTATTCGTCACCGTATACCGTACAGGCCTACCGATACTAGATCTACCGATACGAGAAAAATGTTTCCTCAACATGAATATTCCGAAATCTCTCGCGTCCCATTAATCTGCTAGCCTTTTCTATTTCGACATTCTGTATTTTAGAATTACGCTACATGGTCTCTTCGTGAAAATCCCCATATAAATTATAATAAATACAACGGATTCAGCGAAAATCCATGTCATCGATTTACATTAACTGTGTTAGATATTCATTGCGGGATTAGTAATCATGAGTTGGTACAGCCATGGGATTGCCGAGCTGTTTCGTAAAGGGTTACAGAACCTCTGAACCTCTTTTGCTCCTCCGTCGGAAGTAGATTGGAGATTCTTTTTTTAAATCAATTTGTTTGCAACTTTATTCGTTTCATCCCCTGAAAATAAATATGTCCCGCGCGCGTTGCCATGTCGATTCTATAATCGACGCGACAAGCTAAAATTATTATGTGTTATTTACGTCGACATTACATACAAAAGCGGTAAATATCGATAAATACATGCATTAACGGCACTTTTGCAAAGAGATATTGATGTAATTATCGACAACGATAATTTTCGTAAATTTCTCGCAACTGACATTTAATCTAAATTGAAGGAACAGCAATCTAAAATATATAAATGCTCCTGATCGATAATCGCCTACAACTCGTAATAGTTTTACAAGATTTATTAAATTGGGTCAAATTAATTAAATTTTAGTGTACACCTTTTTAGAATTCTATTCTTACTCAATAAAAGTTTAATAATTTTTTTTCCCTTTTACGATTATTTAGTATTATATTGTCAAAATAACATATTTATATCTATCTGAAGTTATTAAAAGAATTTAGGAAGATTCGATAATAATTGATAACACGCTGAACTATTTTTAGATTGTCTGATATTCCAATGTACAATAACATGGTATTATTTAAAATCAGAGAAGTGTATTCTGACAGAATACAGGCATTTGGTTATGTGAATTTTAAAATATCAATACTGAGGCTGTCGGGCCAACGAACACACAATCTACGTTTCTATCATCGTTTTCAAGCAAAGTTTACGACTCCTATTGATGTGCAGCCATGTATGCTCTCGAGTATGCTTGAGTGCATCACGAATACGCAATCAGCAACAACGAAAAGCCTGTTAACGTAAAACTTTGATACAGCAGTTTCATTTCGATCATAGATTTTAGTCGGCAATGCATTTCCTTGACTCCACTTGCTAGTGTGTGATTGTTCAAGCTTTAAAATTATTGTAATTATATTACAAAGTTAATATATCAGTTAAAATACATCGAAGAAAATTACTGAATATAATTCAGAATTTATTTGTTAAAAATACAAATTTTTCTCATATGTTTTTCTGTTAAATATCGACTAATATTTTATTTTTTAAATGCTGTTAATGAGAAAAGTAATGGAAAAAAAAATGTTAGAATAACTATAAGTATAGGATATTATTAGTATTAAAGATCATTATTAATTATAATTTTAAAGCTTCCGGCTATTTTCTTAAAAAAAGCTGCACGATTTGCAAGTTATTTCCGTATCTTGATACATCGTTAAATGCTAACATTTTGTAAATACGGCAGTTTACTTCATCAAGGTAGTGCGAAGCAATCTGATATGGAGCTACCTCTCTGGAATATTCTCTTTATGTATGTTATTAAGGGAGGAGAGAAAAGGAAATAGGAAAGAGGATAGATAATATGATGGAAGAGGAAATCGCTGAAACTGTGATGAAGGCGATTACTTTCGGCCGATTAATTTTCAAAAACTAAGAGGATAATTTTTCATATGGTTATCTCTAGTATGTCTTTGATTGGATCTTAAAGTAAAGAGGGATTCTACATCAAAGCTCTTTAGAGTATGTCTCCAGAAAGTAATTTCTAATTTTCTGTGTAAAATCCATTGAGTTGATATATAATTCAGTTTTTCCTATCACAGGTTGTGTAGATTTTGAGCAAGAAAACACGAAAATTTATTTATTGGAGAATTTATGGAAATAACAATGGGGATGTTCACACACACACACACACACACACACACACACGCGCGCGCGCGCGCGCGCGCACACACACACACACACACACAGTTTGTGTATTTTTGGTAATTTGTATAGCGGGGTAAAAGAGAATTTGTAGGTTTAATTATTGATTTAATTTTATTGGGAATATTATTTTTTTCTGTTAGAATCTTGGTATTTTGTATAATTGTTTGTTGTCTTTGTTTCAAGTCTAAATATTTTATTCAAAAGGAGGATCTTTATTTTCTTCCTTTAGTATTCACTACTGTCGAAAATCATTATTATAAGACTATTTTATTTAATAACTAAATATTAATGTGAATATGTCTTTATTTTTATTAAATAATTTTCACGTGTTTTTAATTTGTTCGGGAATAGACTTCCTCATCTTTACAGAAGATCGAAAAATATTTGGTTTAAATATATATTAACAGTAATAATATATTATTATTGTTCAAAATATAATAAAAAAATTATTAAACAATAACAGAATTTAATATTTCGCCGCGTTTTCTGCAATAATATCTTCTTTTTATGACGAAGAGTCGATTATCAAAAGCTATGTTACTACTTAGCATTCGTGTTTATTTCTATGTGTGAGAAATGCATCCGATTATTTTAAATGTTAAATAATTCTATTGTTTTCATTAATCGTATCAGATAAACAAAACATTTTTCGTTTTAGTTTAGTACGTTCAAAACAACTTTTTTCTCTTTTTTTTAAATTTTTCAATAGAGAGGAAAATAATAGAGAGCAAAGAGCGTAATAAATATTCGTAGAAATATTTGTTGTAAAAAAAACTACGTACACAACTCATCTGCGCAGTATTACAGTTAAATCCAAAACTTATTATTTGCAACATCTGAGTCTCTAGAGGTTCAGTAGGCGAGTATCTCATTAAAAGTTATCGAGAACATATAAGTTTGCCTATAACGCCTATGTAATTAAAAGGTTGCACAACTATATAATTTACCTTATTAGTGATGTATATGTCAAACTCGTTATGACACATACTCCAGAGATAATATTTTTTTCTTATTTATATCACCTGCATAACAATATCATATTTACGTATAATATTATATTTATTGCACGCGTCTACAATAAAAGATATTCCTTATATATATTTCATGTTTTTCCTTAAGGAAAAAAGAACGTTGCAATAATTGTACACTGTGGAAAAATTAATTAACACACGCTGCAAGAATTATATGTTTAATTTTTTCCAGATAATGTCTATTTCCGAACGATGAACGTAAACCGCTATAGTAATTTATTTGAACGTACGATGAATCATCGTTAATTTTCTATCTTTTCTACGAAACTTCTAGTTATAAATAAATGAACTTTGAATCGATGCGACGGGAATAAAAAGAGACATGTAAATAAGAGGTCGACGTTGTCCAGTAGGTGCTAAAAATTTCGTTCCTTCATTTATCGTACATGGAGTGTCCCAGAATTATACTTGTGCTTTTCTTATAAATATCAATGCTAAA
This sequence comes from Atta colombica, assembly GCF_001594045.1. NCBI lineage: Eukaryota > Metazoa > Arthropoda > Insecta > Hymenoptera > Formicidae > Atta > Atta colombica. The sequence goes on from NW_017259187.1 coordinate 490,571, forward strand.
AAAAGTGATAGTTATTTATGCATCAACAACTTTTTGTTACGAACTATTGAGAATTAAATATACTTTGTTTGCTCTTTTACCTGATGTTTTTTCTTTGAATCTGTATAGAAAGATATAATCAAACCTTATTTAAATTTTATATTAATTAAATTTCTTATTTTTCATTTTTTTTTTCTCTTGAATCATATTATATTTAATTAAATCGTAATTAAATAAAATAATCAGTAAAAGAAGCTAACACTTTTCAAGCCTTTCCTTAAATAGAGATTAAAATTGCGCCAGTAAATATGCTAAAATAATTAGTACACGTGTTACAAATGTTTGTATGAGTTTTGAGAATTCCAAATCTAATGAATGTGTCGTCACGCTGTGTATTTTACGTCACGCACGTTAATTTATGGCAGTAAACAGCGAAGGTGTAGCCATTAGCTAACAAAATGAAAGAGATATGAACCGAGTATATAAAACCGAACGATTAATTAATGAAAACTGTTCCTGGATCATGAAAGTCAAGATAATTCGAACGACAGTCAATTACATGTGTCTTTCGGGGGGGGAGGGGGGGATCGACTAACGTCATCCGCAAATACTCCCACGAAGCTGCAACTGATGTATTATCAAGAGACTGAGACGATCTCGCAAACGTAGGCAGGACCTTACAACATGCGTAGCCAAACAGTGATCGAAAGAACGTGCGTCAGGTGATGGCTACATGAGAAGAGATAGAAACTGGGCGGTTACGATTAGGTGCGCACGGCGAGGCACTCAGCCCGGCTGACTAAAACGGGTAGGGGTGGATTTTATAGCGAAGGTCGGACCAGGATCCTTCATTCTAGCTTTTGATTTTGTGATCTCCGCTTTAACTGCGGGAAGGAGCAGAATGACTGTTCGCTGACTGAGGAACACCGAAATTATAAACATTCCCCCTTAGATATTTCCAGATATCACCTTCTATCCGTCAGAGAGAACACATGACATTTTTCTACTTTGCATGCATCTTTCATTTCGAGCTATGTAGGGACTGAATGATGCTCGAATGAGGCACGAGTATTAGCTGGCGACAATGCAACGTCCTATATTTGTGAGGAGTTCAAAATTGTCATACGAATAGTGAATCGTGGATTGGATGGCCACTGATGATGGTCACATCACCTTTGACCGTATCGCTGTGAAACGTCATATGAAGACGCAGAGTGTACCGTCCGGGGGTGCTTAGGGCTCGCGGCAGCTTTAATCCGTTCATGGGCGCGTCGGCCGGGATGGAGGCGAGACATGGCGAGGTGAAGTGAGGTGAGGTAAAGTGAAGTGAGGTGAGGTGAGGTGAGGTGAGGTGAGGTGAGGTGAGGTGAGGTGAGGTGAGGTGAGGTGAGGCGAGGCGAGGCTAGGTGAGAGGCAAGAAGGGACGGCCACCCCGTCGTCGCTCACCCCGGTGTAGAAAAGAGGGGTAGCGCCGGGAGAATGCGCGTTGTATTAAAGCACCGGATCCTCTCCGCGCAGCGTGGGAGTTAGTTCTGGTGAGGGCGCCAGGCAGCTCACTCACCGAAGTAACCCACCGTCCCAACCCTTCGATCCTCCACATCCCTCGACCTTCGACCAACAAAGCAACCATCCACGGCCGCAACCTCCTCACCATTCGATTCCGTCGTCTCTTCCCGTCGGTCGAGAGCACCTACTTCCGCGCCGTAAAGAAAAGGGGCGAGTCGGCCACTCGTCGCACGGCACCCTCGCGAGGATCTCCTCCAGTGCAAGCACGTCAACGACGGCGTTCGCGAGGGAGTGTGTATCAACGAGAAGCGGTGTTGTCGCGCGACGTGCCGAGGTCGAGTGAGCGGAAAGAGTTACGCATCGTGGGAGACGAAGTGAGAGAGGAAGAGAGAGAGAGAGAGAGAGAGAGAGTCGAAAAAGAAAAAGAGAGAGGGAACGTTTCTCGTCGCTCAATGGAACACCGGCGCGGCCGGTCGAGATCGTCGGCGACGTCAGCACGGGAAGTCGGGCAATCGCGGGAAACAGCCTTTAACCTTTGAAATACGCCGCGCGATTATAGTCGCAGACCAGACATCATCGTAAAAGACCGGTTACAGGCCTAGAGAAAGGAAAGACGAAAGAGAGAGAGAGAGAGAGAGAGAGAGAGAGAGAGAGAGAGAGAGAGAAAAGAAGCAGGAGTGGGAAGAGAGACGGAAGGGGGTGCATAACTACGTTAGTTAGAAACGAGCATTAGAACAACCTAGAAGATTTGTGACATCGCGACGATTACGATCCATATTTTTAGCATAACGTTAGACACCACACGTACACGTACGCACTTTCACGCACGCACGCACGCACGCACGTACATTCAGCTCGAGCGAGCGGCGAGAGCGGGCGCGCGCGCGCGCACGACATTACACGCCCATATATGAACGACCATACGGAAGCGGATCGTGGTGAGCGACGAAGATGTCAGTGAATGAATCGCGCCCTATCGTGGGTAACCGGACGACGTCGTACGTGGTATGATCGTACGGGGTGCTACTAGAGTGCTGCTGTCGAGGCGAACATAGGTCCTTTCTGTGGTGCGCGACGATCAAGCAGGAGAGGAAGAGGTAGCGTGATGCATGACGAACGTCGCTTCAGTCAGAGGAACGGTAGCTTCAGTAAGAAACCTGGATGTCCACTGAGGAAAATGGAACAGTAAATAGAAGAAAGCTCGCTCGCATGCAAAAAGAACCGAAACGCATCGGAGAACATCCCCTTTCATTCACAGACGTTCCCCCGAGAGAAGGCCGTGAGGTGAAAGCAAAGAGATATATCAACAAGATCGCGCACAGAAGATTAAGTGAAGCTGTGGGCGAGAAAGAAGATAAAAAGAGAAGAAGAAACGAGAGGAAAAGAGAAGAGGAAAGATAGAGACGAAGAGAGAGCGAAGTGAAAGAGAGAAAGAAAAAAAGAAAGAAAAAAGAGAAGAGGAAAGAAAAAGGAAAAAAGAATTAGAAGTCGAAAAAGAAAAGGGAGTTTAGGTCGAGAAGCGGCATCACGGAACGGCGCGACGTGACGCGGAGGATCGAGGGAAGAAAAGAGGCCGAGGCGGGAGATCGGAGATCCGAAAGCTCAGGAGGAAATACGCTGGCACGGCAGAAGCGCGGCGGCAAGATATCAAGAAGCAAGTATTACTCACGTAATGCCCCGCGTAACACTGCACCTCCTATCGATGAACTGTAATCTCTATCTGTAATTCTCCGGGCGTCTCTCGCGCCCGGATATCCTCCAATATATATATATATATATATGTGTACACACACATACACACACACACACACACACACACACACACACACACACACACACACACACAC
>NW_017259187.1:494002-496821 GCF_001594045.1 Atta colombica
CACACACACACACACACACACACACACACACATATATATCGGTGTACTTTTTTTTCTCTACCTTTGTTCTCTACACCCTGTGTACCTCTGTCGCAATACACGCTCGTGTATCGCCTACTCCCGCGTCTCGCACCGACAAACGCGCACCGCTCTCTACTACGGCAAGCCTTTGCTTTTTGAACGTTTTTCGGGGCACCTGTTGATATGACCGACCTACATACTACACTGCTATCCACATTATGTCACCCTTTCATAATTCGTTCGGTACCAAATTATCGGATCCGTTACTCGGGATCCGATACTCGAGAATCATCGCGTCCTGCGTGTCAATCCCGCTCGCGCGAGTTACATCACCGTGGATGGACGCGGCGCGTATTAGACACAGCTACAGCTAATATCCATTTCTACAGATGTATATTAACTTTAATGTCGGTTTAATTTACTTTTTATCTTTTTTTAATTCTTAGAAGTGGAAAAAGATAAAAAGTAAATTAAATCAAGATTAAAGTCAGTTTACATTGACAAAAACAGGCTTGAATATCGTTTTCGCGCAATGGCGCGGATTTTAGAAAGAAAAATTTCCTGACTTGACTTGAATCGTTATCGTAAAACTATTTAGATTAAAGCTATTCGTTTCAACGCAATTGCGATTCTGTCATTTTGCTACTCGATATTTTACGAAATTGTATGACAACGCTCGAAGTATATATGAATAATTTAAGAAAACAATAGTATCTTCAATTGTGAAAGATTTCTTTTCATCAAAGGGACGTAATCAAAATATATCGTGAATCGTCGTAAACAAAATCTCCGTTTCGTAATAAAATACAGAATCGCTTGGGGGCGTTTAAGTTCGATTCATAAATTTTTATAGCAGGTATTCCGGATAAAAGTATACTTGGACGGCATTCCATTGCAGATGTAATGCGCATGATGTATCATTTTATCCTCTTTAACACTCTTAGCGAACAATATAAGGATAAAATACCTCATGCGTATTATGCGTGCAACAGAACGCAGTTTTGGAGTAATTTTAGTGATCCGAGTAGGTTTTGATATTCGAGTTTTGATCACCGAATCCGAAATTAACTCAGACGAAACTCGAGTATGTGAATGAGATTTTAGCGCTCGACATAGTGTTTAAGTACAAAATTTGGAATTTACAGAAACTTAAGAGTTGGAAAGGAATCGCGCCGATAATCTTCTGTAAATTTCGCGTTGCGATAGTTTCTCCGTTCAGTAATGGCACGCTCCGTGAAAATGACTCCGCAATCACGTACGCGGCTTATTTCGCCAACATTACGGTCGCGGTTCTCGGAGCGAAATTTAGGTAGGCGCGATTATTTACTAGCGGACACGTAGATGATTATTAATTCGTGGATTATCTGTAATCGCGATCGCCGCCAGGGCGTCATGCGTAGCTTGATTTCCATTTTGTGGAAACGTACGATATTTGGGATGTTCATTCTATAAGTGAGGAGGAAGGGAAGCTAGGGATGTATGACAGAGAGAAAACGAAAAAGAGAGGGTGGGCCGATTGAAAAAGCAGAGAAAAAAACAAGGAAAAAGAGAAAAAGATAGAGAGAAAGGCAAGAAAAGAAAGGTAAGCGAATGAGGAAACAACACCGAGGGAAAGGGTCGTCTCTCGGAGAGATGATAGCTTTATTGGCGAAAACGTGAAACGATCGCGGATGTTTAATATGAGTGGCATCGATTGATTTAAATGTTGTCCACACTCGAGCACCTTATACGCATCTATGAGCACGCACGATGAGCACCTCCGATAACCACCTCCACACGTCGCAGCACTTCTGTTGAATATATCCTGAGAAAAAAAAATAAAATAAAAAATAATAGATTTAAAAAAAAATAAAAGAAAATTTAAAAAACCATCACAAATCTTTTTGTGTTCCTGGCACTCACGGTTATAAGATATCGCACATTATTCTCTATTAACGACCTGATTTCAGGACGGTCGGTACAGGACGTGTGCGCTTTATCACGAAGAGAAAACCAAGGTCGCGGCTACTATCATGGACTACCGAAAGTGAAGCGTATCGATTAGAAGAGCGAGCATAACGCAATCAAATGTCAAACATAATACACCGTGCGCTCGAGTCGACGACTTATTCTCGATAAAAATAGAGAGATCGAAAAGGAGAAAAAGAGAAAAAAAGAGCAAGGCCTGGTTCTTTTCGGATCTCCTACGACCAGAATCTGTGGTCCCAATTGGAGCATGCTAGGCAGATTGCAGTTGATACAATTGCACGCGTAGCACCGTTACGTTTTCTATGCAATAATTGTCATTGTGTCGTAACATATCGCCGCTCGTGATTTTTTATCAAGTTTATCCTTCCCTTTCTCGTCCTCTCGATATCAATCGACCGCCCCGTATCTCCCACCCACCCTGCACACACACACACACACACCTACACCCACACACACACATATACACACACACACACACACACATATACACAAACACGCATACTTATACGTACATAGACATATATACACATATATCTGTAATATACAGACATTCCATCCTCAACTTCCTAGTGTACCTACCTACCGCGAGTTCAAACGAAAAGTCGGCCTAACCCAGAGTTGCTACAGACGTGCCTTTAGACTGGCAGTGAGTAGTAAGCAGCTAAAGAGAGCAAACAAGAAAAAATAAAAGAGAAAAGAGCATCATTGCTGTTCATTTAGGTCAATTATAACACCACGCCCAGTCGTATAATCGGGTGTGTCAAAAGTGGTGGTAGAGAAAGAAGAAGAAGAAAGAGAAATATATACGTAGATATATATATATATATATA
>NW_017259187.1:496855-501113 GCF_001594045.1 Atta colombica
AGAGAGAGAGAGAGAGAGAGAGAGAAAGAGAGAAAAAAAAGAAGAGAATAAAAAAATAGAGAAAAAAGGGACTTAAAAAGCGTTAATGATTTGTAAAATGGCAGTTTGCATGTTCTGGCTTCTCACCTACGTGGGACAGGGGCTGGATTTGGCGGTAGGCAATCGACCCGTGATTATACAAGTACAAGGCACACAGGGACTTGACTATCGTCACGGAAGCAGTAGCATTAGAAAAAAGAGCGAACTGAGCTCGGTAGGTAACAACCTGTTGCATCTAAAAATATATCCTTCCGATGGTCCCTACCGGGACGACCTGTCGAACTGGCTGGTCTTCAACGACGAGCCGCGGATATCCTCGTGGTCGCCCGCGGGTATGCTGATCGACGACATTGTCAAAGAGCCACGGGAGCTCCAGAACGTATTCTTTGCCCTGTCACCCGCCGTGTTGAACGTTCTCTATTCCGAGTACGTAACGTCGCAGCCACACGCTGCAACGCAGCCTCACGTCGCAGAGTCCTACGTTCACGACGATGGCAATCATCTGTTCGGTGGTCGGCAGGTCCATCAGCGTCAGAAGAAGCGGCGCATCGGATGCCGGCATCCGTTGAGAGGTCCGCTCAGTCTACCGATATTGGTATGCGACGAGGCTGGCAAGAAGGCTACCACTCTTCAGGAATCTAGACAATCGAATCACGATGATCTCTACGCGGAGCAGAGATTTAACACTGCGACGAGTACGAAGACTGATCTCGCGCGCGCCGAGAGCGGCACCCCGCTTAACTTACCTACGAATGGCGGCTTCGTACCTAAGGCCTTCGTCTATGAGACTAGCGGAAACAAACTACCCGGAACTAAACGGAATCAGATAACGGTCGGGCGGCGTTCGATCGACGCGCAAGGAGAATCTCCGGGACACCAGGCTCAAGCGTCCTCGGCGTCCTCGGCATCCTCGACGTCGTCCGCTGGCGCGAGCATCGCTTCACAGCTTATGCTAAGATCAATCCGAGGAAGCATACAATACGACGTGCCGCAGATCGGTAAGTGATATTCTCTCCTTGCATATAGATATTTATGAGTAGTCCACGAAAATGTTTCATTGATTAACAAAATTTATCATGTGCTTTAATCCTCCGGATTATAGAAGATTCGAATTCTGGGGTAAATATTTTTCGCAATTTCGCGAATATGAATTATTTATAGTTTCCACGATTTTTTACAGCAATAATATTAAATTGCTTTTCAATAATTTATGATATTACTACTCCAGTTTCAGTTTAGGATTGTATTTCACTGATAAATAATTGACGCATAGTTAATTTAAATTGGAAATTATATAAATTCACAAGAAATATGAAAACGAAAAACCACATCGACTAAATATAGCGTTTTTCACTCATAAGTGTTTAATCCTTCGGAGCTGATGTCAAAATCTGTATAAATAGTTACTGACGCTAAATCTGTAAGATCCATTTAATTTATATATGAATGAAAAGAGATAAAAGGTATTAATTTCAAGGAACCAAAATAATATAACGTAACAAAAAGGAATAAATACTATGTATATTTTACTAAGAATTCAATCCTGTAACAAAGAAAATTTAATTGTTTGACATTTTTGATAAAGAGATTTATAATTGAAGAAGTTTAATAGATTCACGTCAGTTTCGGAAGGTTAAAAAATTCCAAAAATTTCAATGTCCTTCTGATAATATTAAAATAAAATAAAATATATAAAAATATATAAAAATTTGTTTCACTTGCCTAATTTTTTCTTCTTTACTTTTATTATACATATTTATTATAAATATTATTAACACACACATTTATATAAATAGTAAAAATTTATGAGGTTTTTAAAACGTTTGATCAATTTTGTGAGTTGTATACAAAGAAATTTTTTCTGCAAAAATCAATTTGATTAAGCTTTTATTTGATGAATATCAACGCATATCATATGATTTCTCGTATCATAAGTTACAGAGATACGTTAATCCATTTTAAATGTTTCGATAACATTATGTCAAATTTCCTGATAATGATATAGAAGAACATATATATAAAATTTTCATACATATATAAAAATGTATTTCAACTTTGATAAAACATAATCCTCTCTCTCACGTTTTTTTCATTTCTTTGAAAAATATATAGATTAAAATGAATTTAAAAAGTTTTATTTTTGTGAAACTAAATAATATATAATAAATAATATAATACATAATAAATTATATAAAACGAGGAAACAGATTTGTAACTATCTTACTTTTTTGTCTCTTTTATTCCTAATATTCCAATCACTTCTTGACATAATTCTGAAATGAAAAGCTAGATCGAATGTCGAACAAAGACGAATTAAAACATAAGGATATTTTATAATTATGAGAAACTAATTTACTTTAAATCTTTGTTGCTTCTCGTGAAAATGAAAATAAATAGATCAAAAATTGTAAAATAAAAATAACAAAGAAAAATTTGTTTACTTGTAAAAATGAATTTGCAAATTCATAAAATCAGTTTTTTAAATTTACTTATATTTTACATATCTGACTGAAGGATTTAAAAAAACAGTAATTTAGATAAAATGAATTTTTAAATAACGTATTTATTTAATAAAAAAATAAATTTAATAGTGATAGTTTAGAAATTTCAAGAAGAGAAAGCTCATTGCAATTGATATGTGTATTCCTCGTAAATCTCGATTTCTCTGAAAATCCGCATTTATACAAAAATATGAAAGTTGTTCTAATTTTTTGAAATATGACTCGAATGAGTACGTTATGATACAGATATACATGGTGTGAGTTACACACGAATAGAACAGGTCTATAAATCCAAATAAAATGCGTCGCGCGCGAGAAATACAGACAAAGCGCTTCTGCAAATAAAGAAAAAGTGACGAAACGCTGTCGCATAAGCGTGCCCACCGTCCCTCCCAAATTTATTGATCGAAGAGAGCGCCGACGGGGCAAATCCGCGACAAGACGATGGCGTGAAATAAGCCGAATAGGGTATGCCACTACACATCCTTCGGTCGTGTAGATGATATTGAGAAATTTCAAATGTGAGGAATGTGTGGAATGCGGAGGTTCTTTTTATTGAAAAGTTTCCTTAAAATATCAGATTATTTTGAAAAGAGAATCATTATAAAAACGTAAAACAGAGGCTGGTCAAGCGTTGTTTTATCATGTGCTGATCTGTTCGGGTCACGATATATAAAGTGATAGGTCACAATATAAAATGCTACGAATATCCGTCTTGTTATCGCGATAATAATCACATCGCGTTTAACATCGAAATTTACATTCGTCGACCCATATCTCTCATTGTACATATTTGGCATTACATTTACTAAGACTCATCCTACGCGCTTTGAATGAGATCTTCGTATTAAGCAAGTAGCACGGAGAACTAACCACATTTAGCGTACACTGAGTACACGGGCTTTTGAAATACACCGTCATGCTGGGCAAATAACACGGAGAATCAGTCAACTACATGTAATACTGAACATGCTGCGAGAATATTAAGTATACTGAAATGTATATTTAGACATTGATGTAACTGCCAATTAACGACGATTAAATTTATATTAACTGTCACAATTATAGATGAAAAATTCTATGCGGTAACTGTCTTGTAATTAATTTAATTGACATTTTAAATAATAATGGAAAAAATATTTATTTTGATAAACCACAGAAACTAGACATATCAAAAATGATCATAGTCAATAGAAAAAGTATTGACGAAGTAATGAAAACAATAACTGAAATAATATGAATTTTACATGAGAATTTTTATGTTGGAAAGATGATACTTATTCCGTTCCGTTACTGCGTTTTCCAATTCCGCAATACTTTTTCATGCGAGATTTTTTTGGTCGAAATATCGGATAATATTAATATTTATATGGGTAATACCTGAACCTCTATCTAATAATAAGTATAGTGTCTTCAAATTGAATTGAAATTAGTCTTCAAATTGAAAAATAATTTTTGCGATCTTATTTACAGAATGTCCAGTCTCCGAAGACGGAATGGAAAGATTTGCTTGCCCAACTGCGGATAGAATGGGTAGATATCATTGCATCGACGATCATGTCTTGTGCGACGGCTTTATAGACTGTCCTACAGGCGAAGATGAAGATAGGCAAGCCTGCATGTTTTACAAAACCGTGAGTAGAATTATATGACAGTTCTATTTATTTTATATGTATACATGTATGTGTATGTGTTTTATATATATATATATATATATA
>NW_017259187.1:501213-502975 GCF_001594045.1 Atta colombica
CATATATACCTTCGGATTCCTTATTCCTAATTCGATGAAAGAATTTTGATGAATCTGATCTTTTGAAACCAATCAAAATATAAAATGATTTTAATCTTAAACTTGGAAATAAATATCGTATGTTTCTTGTTAACGAAACCTAAATAAATTTAGAAGAAAGTTTTAGTAAAGTGCGAGAATTCCATTTAAATTTTCATCATTCGATTAAGGCTAAAAGATACATCTGACTATATATGTATTTTTCATTCTATGTAAAACTCTGCTGAACTTTTAAAATGACTTTCGTTATAAAGTTCAAAAGAAAATGGAAGCATGTGTTTGCATTAACCGTGGGTGTAATATCAAAAGCTCATTTTCTGACTCGCCGTAACATTTTCTGGCGGGGTTTTGGAGCAAAATACGGGAACACAATCTTTTTGATAATTCACACACCATCTGCTTGTACGTGTAAAAAATAGCCTGCACGATAAATTCGAGTTACCCAATTTTCCCACATCAAGGGGACGCTATCAGCACAACAGAAAAAAAGATGGAGATCCCTAGATAAAATTAATATTACGTATTGATGTTACTTTAGATTTAAAAAAATATTATCTTTCATCCTTATAAAAGGGTAATTCAAAATTAATAAAAAGATAAAAAAATTGAGAAATTCATATATACATCAAAATATATATTAAAAGCGTATCAAATATATTAATAGTATATTAAAAATATTGACTTGATATTTGAATAGATCAGATCTAATATGATAAACTGTACTGTGAAATTTATAGTGTCAAATTTAACTTAATTTAAGTCGTCACTGCTCCTACTAAATATATCATTATTTTATACTAAAACAATATTTAAATTTGATACATATCGTAACAATTTGATACTATATAGTATACTATCAAATATAACCATTGCTTTAATATAAAATAACGATATAATTGAGTGGCGACATTAAGTTAAATTTGACAATATAGATTTAACAGTGTACAGATGTGAAAACAATACATAAAGATTTATATACGGAAAGAACGATTTTGCTGAAGTATCTAAAAATTTAACCAGATCTGAAAATAATTTTAGATTATTATGATTTTGTATTAGATTAAAATAATTATTATAAAGTCCGCTCAAAGATAATGAGCATTACTGCAAACATTTTTTTGACATTCTAGCTTATGAATTCTAACTTATGTTCTATATAATTATTATGATGGTCTAACAAAATTATTTTCAGATCTGGTATTTAATTAAATTTTTAGATATTTTAGCAAAATCTTTTGTTCTTTCAGTATGTTTCACTTATTAATTTCAGTCATTATACGAACAATGTATAGAAAGGGATGCGAACGAGAATTACGAAATTCTATATACAAGTTTTATTTTCCTTTTTCGCACGAAACGCTCGCACGAAAGTCGACAGATAATACAATCGTATTCTGTTATATATGTTTCAGACGAAAGCGCATCTGGATGTGTTAGCGGACGCCATACTACGATGGGCGAGAGGACGCTAATTCCTTTCTTTGTTGATGATGAATCTCCAAGCTGTACATAAAACCACAAGTCTGATACGTCTACTTCTTTATATATTCATCTCGATATCTTTTTCTCCTATATTAATCTATTTTCCGGAAACTGTTTTCTCTCTATGTTTGGCGCATAGAGACGTTCATATTGAAATCAAACTCAGGGGAACGCGTTAAGAACCGTCTCTCTCTCTCTCTCTCTCTCTCTCTCTCTCTCTCTCTCTCTCTCTCTCTCTCTC
>NW_017259187.1:503075-513158 GCF_001594045.1 Atta colombica
CCTTCTCTCTTTCTCTCTCTCTTTCCCCCTCTTTCTCTCTTTCCCAGAAGAGAATACGGCCGCTCGATTTAATCTCCGAGAGGACACGGCATGGTTCTAACTACACTAAAAATCGGTTAGCAAGGTCTATCGTAACCAAGATATCCTCACATAAAGTACAAATTAAGGTGTCCGAACTTTTAGGATGTTATAAATAAAGTTCGTAAGAGAGTTATGGCATTTTAACGCCGCTGTGTATGGCGCACGAAAATACCCGACTTGGATAATTTCAGTTCTATAAGCATTCTACCAGCTATATACCAACACACAGATGATGTATTACGATTTCATATTGAGCGATTTCCGCGAGATCGTAATTAACTCTTTAACGACTTTATTTTGGTACAATAAAGTAATTTTGAAGACTGAGATCTATTTACTTCATTCCCAGAGTAAACACGCGGCTTCGCCGTCGCGTGCCGAACCAGTAGGAACGAACGATCGTATCGTTTGGCAAGGAATGGGCACGTGTACCTAGAGACTTCCTCCTAGAGTACTTCCTAAGTGATTGTAAAAGAAAATGTACTCGCGTTTAATCAAACCGCTCCGCATGACGTTGACGCGTTAAAGCGAATCGTAATAATAATAGAATCAACGTCGATCCGGTCTTCTGGTATCGCGTACCGTCACGAAGAGACGTCTCCTTCTCGCCTTGTGCACGCTCTATGTTGTCATATCGATATCTCTAAATATTTATTTCGAATTTAATGGAAAGAATAAAAAGCAAAGCGAGTGCTTTCAGCAGAAGATTCTTGTGAAAAAATTAATTGCGCTTCACAATTAATCCGCTCCGAACTAACGAGTTAGGAAATATTAGGGATTTATTAGCAAGCCATCTTGCTGCCGTATACACTTTGCGTTCTGCGACATTTATTTACAAGCCTTTATCACACTTATTCAGAAATTCACTAATATATGTATCGATATTGCTGTGAGATTGACGAAAATGAATTTCTCCTATGTTAAACATTTGATGTCCAAGAATTATGACTTAACGGTAACATAATAATACATATATGTTCCAACTATCACAGGCAGTTTTGTACTTTCATTTTCCATACCAAATCAAATATTAATTATTCATTAAGAAAATACCTAGAAAGTACTAGAAATATATTATCTTTCACATTTGTAGAAAGATAAATAAGCAAAAATGCACACACACACGCGTGCGCGCGCACACATATATATTATGTCGTGTGTATCAATTATTAACAAGTATCATAAAGCATTTATGAAAATATATATACCTCTTATTCGCAAAACATACCTCTTTCCAAGAGGTTCCTATCTTTCCACAAAATATTTAGTCTATAAAATAAATAGACATAATTTTGCCTTTCAAGGCAGACTTATAACTTTGATCTTAATAACAAATGTTTATATGTATGGGAAGGGAAAGCACACACATTTCTTGCAATTACAATATTTCTCGCAAGAAATATGGATGTGCTGTGTCGCTACGATCAATTATGTTGGTGTATACTACGGTGTACTTGTAATCATGTATACATTACAAATTCGGAGCGTATACACACATATTAGATTGCGAATCTGAATTTAACAATATCGCGTTCACAGAATCTAAATGCTTTACGTAAGATTGATCGCTTATCTTACGTGTTGCAAAATTATTAAAGTGCAAATTATCTGTTTGTAATGATACTACCTTTGTCGCAATTTCTTGTGGAAATGTTTTTGTTTGGATACTTGAATCCATTACAGCTATTACTTTCAACGGGGCATTTTCCGCAACCCTAACACTTCTATCATTTATATACACAGGAATTTTTTGAATATTCGAACCATTTTCGACAGCTAAATATTTTACAGGTTGAGTAACATTTTGCAATAACACTGCGCGATGCTGATTGTCGATCGCTTTCGGATACATATATAGACCATCGTTTTGCCTCAGAGTTAACAACGGTACATTTTGCGTAGAATTAGACAAATTAATGCAATTATCTACGCTGTTATTATAGCCTCTTGTTGTGTCGCATAAACTTTCAGGCTGAGCAGTTTCTTTATGACAACGATACGCTTGTTCCTTATATTTACGTGGACAATTGGCAGAATCGAAATAAATATACTGTTCGTTGCAATGACACGCATTTTCATTAATTTGGTTCTTGGTACACTTTACGTCTGTTTTACCAAATCGATTTTCCTGACATGATTCCGCAGATCTTTTTTCGGCTTGGGTGATGTTTAACATTGCTCTGTCATTAACATTATTAAAAAGTATATTTTGATTTTGATCACGAATATTTTTTCTATAAAGTTCTTGCTTATTGGCTTCACACATATGTAATTTAGTTTGTTGAGAAAACTGTTTTGTTGACTCTACATTGGAATTAGATAAACTTACGCTTTGAAGATGATTAATCGGGTGATAATTATTTGAACGATAAAAAGATTTTCTTATATCTGGTGAGATTTGTTCTTGTTGAAGCAATTTTTCAGTATTTGTATTACATGAAACTTCAAAAGGTCGCGGATACAAAAAATTACGGTATCGATGAAATTCATTTCTTTCATTATATTCCTTTGGATGCATATTTGCATTAATTTGTTCGATTTGAGACTCTTGTGAATCTTTTATTTTCATCGATCCAATTTGAGGCTCTAATATTTTCGTTTGATCAACTATCGCGTTTACTATGCTAGGAGTAGGAAAACTTGTGTATGAATTTGGGAATATAGTTTCACATAATTCCTTTTTGGTACCGTTACTTCCATTAAATAGGTTAGTTTCACATTTCTTATGTAAGCCTTCCACATCACCATTAATCTGTACAGAATGATTAGGCTTATTAATAGGAATGTCGACACATCGACGTAGGATAGCAGGTACTCGTTTGACATTCTTCACCTCACAATTATTTGTTATTTTGTTATTATATTTTTTAGATATATTGTTTAGTGCACAATTGTCGGAAACAGTAATAGGCAATTTTTCACGGCAATAATCATTTGAAAAATGTCTCTCTGATAGTACAGGATCACTTAAAAATATTGACTTTTCTAAGAATTTTGAATTATTATCAACATGTCGTGAATTTTTATGATCAGAAATGTCAAAAGAAAAGTTAACTTTATCATGCCGTTTATTTTTTAAAAGATGATTAACGTAGTTAGGATTTTTTTGAGAATCCATTTGGACTGAATCTTTTTCGTTTACAACAAAAAGATTTGTTGATTTCGCAAGTTGACAGATGTCTTTAGATTGTTTTGAATACTTATTATCGCCGTTTTCACAATTTTCGACAAGGTTATTTATGTTACTGTTAGATGTAACAGTATTTCGTAATAAGCAAGATGTAAAATTATAACCCATTGTACCATCACGTTTTTTAAGCTTAGTATTTTGTACTAAATGGAATTTGTTATCTTTGTGAGATACACCTTCTTGGAAATGAGCTGCAATAGCATGATTTTTGCTACACTTAGGAACTTCGAATTCAACAGGTGATAATGGCGAAGTGTCCGAAGATACACAAGCTTGATGTTCCACAGAATGTGTAGGGTTTGTATTTTCTAATTCTTGTTTCTTCTTTTTGCGCAAAAGTTGTTGACGAAAAGAATCAGCATAAGCATGTTTTAATTTTTTAATTGTTGATGTAACAGGATCTAATACAAATAATGGTTAATGATTAATAAATTACTGGATAATGAGAAAAATAATCACAGGTTACAATTACTCTGTATACATATAATATACCTGAGGAATAATTTTGTAGAATATCTGTTTCAAAATTTTTAGCAGAGATTTTGCAGAATTCCATATAGCGACTTAATGGGTCACACAATAAATCTTTGTTGTTTTTTGAACCTATCAACTCTGTTTCTTTGTTACTAGTTTTATTTTCTTTTGTAAGATCAGTATCATCAAATATTCTAAAATATTTTATTTGATGTAATATATTTTTTATTAGACTTAATAATTATATGTTACTTACTCTGTTGAATTAGTAATAATAGTTTCTGATAGCTCTTTATCATTTTGGAATAGTCTTCGTTTACATATGTCTTCTTTTTGAACATTGATTTGTCTTGATTTGTCAGTGATGTTTTGTTTTTTAGTTTTGTTGAAATTTGTGTCTTCAAAAATATTTTCTTCACCTTTCTTTTTAGCAAGACATGGCTTCTGATTTTGACTGCAATATTAATATGTGTGTGTGTGCAACATTTATAATAAAATATTATAAAATCTTTTTTATATAAAAAAATTTTGCACATTATTCTATTAAAAACAATAAATGTACCTTTGTCTGTTTCCTAGAACAGGACTTAGCTCTTGAGTACATAGTTCATTCGATTCCAAATTGTTTTGTATGCAATCTTTATTTACTGATTGTTTAATAGTTTTATTCTGTATTGGTATCTCCACTATACGTCTATAAAATAACATATAGAAATCATTACGTATCCATTTGATACATTATATCAAACTTTATCATTCACTTACTCAGATTTATGAGTATCGCCATTGAGAAGTTTCAACGCATCTGCCTTTAGCCGGGCTTTATGGTATGTATTTTCCAATGTCTCTGCTGTAAGATATTACAAGGATTAAAGTAATTGTACCATTTCATTGTGCTCATTGTTACAATAAATGATTTCAATATGAATATTACCTTTCTGGATGTTTTTACCCTTTGCGCCATTTCTGTATATGCCAGCAGCCTGAAACAATAGTAGTATTCAAATATGTTTAATAAATAATAGGACTATCATTGAGAATAGAAATAGGTTTATAAGTATTAGATAAAAGTACTTACAGGTTCTGGCAAAAGTCTATTGCAGATTTTTGCTCGACCTTGCTTTTTCTGTTCTTTGTTGTCACCCTTTCCAATCTTATCCTGTAATAAGTTCCAAGCTATTATATCAATCACAAGAATAATATCATCAAAATTAGTGCAAATTACATTTCTTTCAGCAGTAACTTATCTAAAAGTACGTAAAAATTCTCTAGTCTCTAAGCCACAATTTTCTCTCTCTGAAAGGTAGTTTCACAGATTACGAGAGTTCTACGAAATTATTACTCGATCATGGTCTTAGCTAAACTTCACTGAGAGCATAACGCGTGTTAATAATCTCGATCGAGCTACGCAAACGGAGGGATTACCGTACGAGGGCCGGTAAACAGAGCCAGTAAACACCTGACGTTGATACTAACCTAACACTCACGGAAGCTACTGCATCTCCATGCCACCTAAACAGCGCGGCGCTTTTCGAAATGACAACAACTGCCGATAATCGATGTTGTCACTTTTTCTATGCAAAAAATCTAATCGGTTATAAGTCAGAAAACATTGGGTGCTTTCCAACTGCTTAACACATTTTAACACAAACGCATACACAGGAATGCACAAAGTGTATCATTGTGCACAATTCAATTGGAATAGAATGTGTACGCTGTGCACGGTTGAGATCCATTTCGAATAGTTAGATTAAAGCTTTTTCCGTCTGTATTAAATAAAAAAAAGTAAAAGTATCGGTCACTTAATGTCTTCCAACTTTATTTATAGCCGTCGCAGTTAGTAAAATGTAATTGTAACTAAAACCAAGCTCACACAGCCCTCGATTGAGTACAGATGTGTAGGGCTATGTCGACGATAACGGACAATTGGAACAACTTGTATACATGAAAGTGTCTAGGGATATTGCAATTGGAAAGCACCCATTAGCGAAACGATCGTGCTTACGTAATACGCGCGACTACCACATTCAATCTACCACAAGTATGGAGATATTTGCAACTTGCCGTTTTCACACAATATAGGTCTGTTTTTTATTCCGACTACTGCAAACTTTCTCGTTTTCATCAAACATCAAACATGTATCTATTTCATTTTAGGATTTCTCTTATTTAATTAGATTTATTTCACTCCAAGTTTTATAAGTACATATTAGTTCAGCTACAGAAAACGGACCCAATTTATGATTACCTACAGATTAAAGGTTAAGAGATTCAGCAATGAAATATGTTCATGAATTTCTTGGTAACCTGTAATCTTTACATGTAACCATGTATCGTGAAAAAGAGTTTCAATATCTTTGTCGTCCTTGGGATACAGTGCGACGAGGTCGCGATCATCCTAAGGATTGAGGACGGATTGAGGAAGGATTTGAAAACGCGACCTACCAATTTCCGCTTGGCCTGCAAGATCTTTGAGTGTATCCGATCGAGATCCTTCTTTCGTCGTTTCCGCTGCGGCTTCTCCTGGTCGGTTGAACTCCGCGTTATTCTGCCCATAATCTCGCGTAACAATGTCCGGAGTAACTGCACGAGTTACATATGTGTATATGTATCCACACGCATTGTCAATATTGCCTGCGGTGACAAAACGTGAATACTGAATACTGATGCGCAGCGGTGCGCGCCAGTCAATGACGACTGATGAATACCTTCACGTATGTTTATTTACCCTCGCTTTCTCGTAGCTGCGTGAATTATGGAGATCATTAACAGGAATTATTTTCTTCTTGTGTCCATGACGTCATTGAGAAGAGGTTTAGAGAGGGAGAAATAGTTTGTAATTCTGGCGCAAGGGGTCGTCTCAAATGGAGCGATGAAGATTACAGAATATATCCACACAACTTGCACAATTAAATGGTAAATATCTGTATAAAGAAAATTATGCAATTGTATTTTATGTCCTTACGATAGAAATATGATTGAATAATTTCGGTATAGATATATCTTAAGGTCAGAGCAAAGACTTTGCATAAATATAAGAGAATCAACTAATCAGAATTCTTTCTTTCCTTCCATTTCACGGAAAAGAGGAACTTTGATTGGTTAATTTTCTCATACGTTATGCAAAAGTTTGTGCTGCGGCCTTAAGGCCGAAGCAAAAATTTTTGCATATAATGCATAAAGGATATAATGCATAAAAAAAGTCTTTTATTTCATGGGGAGGAAGGAAGTGAAGGATTTTAATTAATTGATTCATTTTTTTATGCAGTATGTATTATGTGATACGCAACTTTGTGCTCCTGTCCTTAAATTGAAAACTTGTGACCGAAAAAAATAGATGGATAAACAACTTTTATTAAAAAGAATTTGTGAAATTAATAAGAGATTATTTTCAGAGATACTTGTTTAATTAACATTGAGAAATAAGAAATTTGAAGCGTACGTCATTTAGAATATAAATAAATAAACAGCTTTTCGTTAAAAAAGAAAATTCTTAACGAAAGATTATTTTCAGACGTGTTTATAATTAGTGTGGAGAAATTATAGATTTGTGAAACGTATGTATATAATTTATTAATTTAAACGTATGTATATAATG
Organism: Atta colombica; assembly: GCF_001594045.1. NCBI lineage: Eukaryota > Metazoa > Arthropoda > Insecta > Hymenoptera > Formicidae > Atta > Atta colombica. The sequence goes on from NW_017259187.1 coordinate 510,419, forward strand.
TTTGCCGTAGAGCGAGAAATCGCGATGACGGACTGAATTAGAAATACATATATGATTAAATTTGAATACAAAATAAATGAACAGCTTTCGTAAAAATGGAAACTTGCGATTTGTTAAGTATTATTGTATATGAAGTAATTGAAAAACGCAGGATAATGGAAAAAAGGTGAACGGATTTGGTGAACGGTTTTTTAGCATGAAAAACTATGATAGATATCTTTAATAATTTTTTTTGTATTGATTCAGAATTAGTTATGAAGACTAAAATACAAATGTCTTCACAAAGTGTTTGAGCTTTGAAGGGTTAAATATATTTATATAATTTGTTGTTATAATTGTGTACATGATATATACTTCAAATGAAGTATATGTTTGTTATTTTGTTTATGAATTTTTCTGATTTTCTGTGAAATTTCATAGTAGCATCTTATAAAAATTTATTGCTAAAAATATTCGATAATTTTAATGTACATATATTTTTATTTTATTCATTTTTTCTATATTGTTTTAACGAGCAACAACTGCTGTGGAATTTAAGATCTTTGAAATCAATCCACAGATTGATTGATTAAAAAATTATAAAATTATAAAAAATGGAATTTTATTTTATTCAAAAATGAAAAATTTTTACTGATATAATTGGTCTATAAGTGATAGAAAAAAAAAAGAAATTTTTAAAAACATGTTGCTCTTTTAATAAGACATGTATCAATTAAGAGATTAATTTCGAACAACCGATGTTTCAATACGTTAATCTCGTCTTTTTACGATGATTTTCATTTACTGTTGCTTAACTCGACATCTTAATAATGATAAGATAATGATAAGTGCTTATAAATAATATTTATCAAATTATATAAACAAGTAAAAGAAAGAATATAGGTTGTGATACAATACAGATCGAAACACACACACACACACACACACACACACACACACACACACACACACACACACACGCACGCACACACACACACACACACACACACACACACACACACACACACACACACACACACACATACACACACACACAACGCGCACACACACACATACACACACACACACAACGCGCACGACGCACGCACGCACGCACGCACTGTAGTTAAAAGGATCCTAAAGACGTCTGTTTTACCGATTAAACGCTTAATTTTTGTATAATAATTACTGTTTTCTTTTCTACAGATTTGAAAATCCTTTTTTAGGATAAAAGTATACGCATTAATATGTATCTGTGAGATGGAGTTTAACCTAAGAAACAAGATAGAGTTTATGCTAAGAGAACGACAAAAAAATTCGAAATTGAGATCTTCTTTATTATTTCTTAGTCCATTATGGCGTTCGAGAACCATATCACATCGTGACGACATTATCACATCGTGACAACATTATCACATCGTGACAATATTATCACATTGTGACAACATTATTTCATATAAAAACTGTGCAATTTGTAAAAATATTAGTCTACAAATCAATAGTTTGTACGAAGAAACGACGTAGAATTCTTAGAATTAGGCTTAAACATTTAATTAGAACGTTATTGTTATACAAAAATTTATGTATGTATGCATGAGATATTGTAATAGTATAGTACGTAGTGATGTGTCTATAACACGTAAATCGTATGTGTGTAAGTTCTACTTACATTACGACTAATCATCTGTTCCCTTAAGAATTCCCTTAAGAATTAAATGATATAACACAAATGATCACATGTTTGTTCTCAAAAACATTATATGTACATACTTTCACATTAAATTTTATTGATCTTATTTAACTGTAGATGGATTAGTACCATATACTGGGTAAATTAACTTAATTGGTTGAGTGAATTGGGGTTAAACTATTTGAACGTGAATAAGTCATAATGGCGTGGGCAAATATGCGGAAACAATGTGCTACATGAATAAATATATAATATTAATTATTGAAAAATGTACTAACTATCGACGATGTCATTCGTTTTATTATCTACATTTTTGAAATAGCGAGAAGCAAATGCTTGTAACGCACACATATATAGTAATAAAAAAATATATATTTCTAAAAAAATGCGGAACGATTTATTAAATAAAAGATTGATTAAAAATTACATTTCACAGAATACATTTTTTTGTATCTTATTGTTAATTAAAATAGATATAGACATTATTAAAATTCAAGATGAGACGTAGGGGCTCGGATGATGGACGTTGTATAAATGTAAATGAAAAATGTAAACGTTTTAATTTCGGTTGCAAAAAAAAAGATCATTATTTTTACGCATCTATGATTGCTTTGCGAAATTGGCTTCTCGCTGTGCAAACAACTGTAGCGAGTTAATGAATTGCAAATAATATTGTAGTTTGCAATATAACGTGTGTTTGACTCATCAGAAATATGAAATCTAAAATTCTATTTTGATTTCTAATCAACAAAGCGCGCATTTTTATGTTAAGCTGTCCAATAACACATTTGAAAATCGATTAAATCGGATAAATATAATCACGTAATCATTCTCTGTGTCGTGTAAATCACGTGTTAGATTGGATCGCTTTGTTCGATTTACCTCGTGCCTTTAGAATGAAGAGAAAGCATATTATGACTCAGATCTTTGTCGTCAAGTGAAGTGTCATTTTCTGATAATTTATTCATCACATGTGCAGTGAATAACGTAAAAGTGGACAGCGAATTTCAAACTGTCTTGCGTCAATTTTCAGGTGAGGAAAATAAAAAACTCTATATATATATATATATA
>NW_017259187.1:513258-573420 GCF_001594045.1 Atta colombica
CGATAATTCATTGATGACAATTTAGTCATGTGACCTTCGCTAAAAAAAAATGAGCAATGAGCATTCATTTACGAGACATGACCATAGTTGTCACCTTTCGATTGTTCCATTAAAGAATCAATGGAATTCCCACTATTTTGCCAGAGATCAAAATTTGTGTTGTTTTCTAATATGTTTATAAAAAAAAGGATTATCTAAAAACCGATTTTTCTAAAAAGATTTTTTTAAAAACCGGAGGAAAATCGACACGTGCATTTAAAAAAAAAGATCACTAAAATTTTGAGCGGTTGGTTGGAGATTTTTCAAAAAACTCAAAAATTTCGAAAACCGGAGAGATGGCAACTATGGACACATGTATGTACCAAAGAGTGCGTAAGGCGGCCTATTTGTGATCAATCTGATGCAGACAGCACGGCTGCATCTTGCATGAGCGGTTTGTTGACCCAGCTTTCAGATAGTAAGGCAGATAAGGGAGATGGCGAGAAAAATGTCCCACTGCTGAAGATGGCTTTGACGCCTCTTTCGTCATCATCGTCATCGTCCATCGCCTACATCATCCGTCTCCTACTTCAGCTCATCCCCTACGGCATAGACTCTTCTGTCGTGTGATTAAGTACGATTGACGAGAAGTTTCCGAGTGTTTGAGCGTCTGTGACACGCGAATGTAGAACAAAGTCGTGACGAGACAATTTTTTTTTCCTTTCTTTTTCGTAGAATTTTTCCTCTCGCAAATTTCTCTGGTTTTCACGCGGATTAGTGAGAGATTGCAATCCAGTGTTTACGTCGCAGTACAGTGCCATCATGGGCTTGGAAAGGTGAGTGAGATCGTTTGTTTTTTGGATCTTTGTGAAGTTTTCATTAAAGAATTTCATCTGATCGCTCGTTTGGACTTTGGATATCATTTCTTTTTTTCAGACATGTATTAAAATAAAGAATTTATAAAATAAAACTACTCTGAAATAAAATTTATTAAATTTTAATACATATTTCTCTGAAACAACAATTAAATAATTTGCTTATACTAACTAAATATTTACTTAATAAAAAATGATGAATTAAAAATTAAATTAATGGTTTATATAAAATAAATATATGTTTACATTTAGTAAATATTTAGAACTATTCAAATAAATATTTATTAAATTTTAGTATTTTTTGAATGTGCAATCTATATATTTGATGAACATGATTGATATCTATTATATCTATAATTACTGTTTATCTAAGATTGCTTTGTTCTTTTATTTTACTTGATAAGTTAATTGCTGTCAGTTCAGACGATAAACATAATATTCGCTTTGATATTCTATCATATCAATATTGTTATTGCAATTAAATATGTGTCAGTTTGTAAAAACGAAGAAGCTTATGTAAAATATATCAGTTTTGTTTTAACATATTTGAAAAATAATTTATGAAAAAAGTGATTCACTGAACTGATCAAATTATATCATTATTATAAATTTCTTTCAAAAATCTGTGATCGAAAATATATAGGATTTCAGATATTTATTTATATGTTGATATTGAAATTTTTGGAGTTTTCATCGATTGCTTTCCTAAAATTAGGTACGAATAACTATTATATGGGACATTTAATCGATTTCATGAATCATTATAGACACATTCAACAGAAGTCAGTACTTATTTTTAGTAAGCACTTTGCATCGATTGAATTATGGATATATTTGGATCTAGAGGAATAGAATCCTATAATAGCAAGAAAAACTTTCAACAGGCTCAAAATAATTATTCTGCTGAACATGGTTATTGTATAACCGAAGTGTTGATGATGTGTAATGTTTTTGTCTATACATGTTAAATTCAATTTAAATATCGTGAATATTTTTAATACATATAATACAATATAGTGTGTATGTGAAAAGTGGAGTGCCAATTTCTAAATTTAACGTATTTAACGGGATTGTAACTTTATGCGAGCATACAAACAAATACGGAACAGTGCATTACTGCATAAAAATATCAAAGAAGGGTATTGAACTGCATGCGTTAAAACGTAAATGAATAAACATATCATTAAATTGACCGGTTGCGCGCCAATTATTATGTTGGCGTTATTTTCCCGGCATAATTTTACAAAGTTAAAAGTATCAAACCAATTTTGTCAAACATGGGAAAAACACTCCTGTTAACGCTCTATAATGCTGTATTATTATGACATAACGAGACGACAATTATAAATTTGAAATTCGCTTCCTCGTATACAAAGCGACTAACAATCTCATTCTTATTAATATAATTCACAAATTCGTCATATGTATATAGACACAATCATCAACGTCTCTCTCGATGTTTATTATTTTTGCTATATTATTTTATAAAATACAAGTTAAATATTCAAATGCGAAGAGCAGCAAGTACACGCCGAACTAAGTTTAGGAATTGAGTTGCACGAGTTAAATGTCTGGGTCAATACTTATATGTATTAATGTATGCAAAATGTATATAGAGTTATACAGAATATCGCGCAAGCGTCAGATATTGGCGTGTGAAACTTTACTGATAAAATTTTCTGAACAGTTTGGACATTGCAAGAAATTTTAAATTTCTGTTTTCTTGAAAATATCTAAAACCATCTAAAAACTATTTTTATTAAGCTTAATAAATAAATAAAAACAGAAGGAAAACAAATAATTATAGATTTATTTTTTATTTAATTTCAAGTTGACTTTAATGAAATAAACCAAGTTTACTTCATTAATTTGCATATTTGAAAAATAATTTTAGATGGATACTGACAATGGAAAATTTATGATGAATGATGATCTTCTGAGACTTTCAATTGTTGAAGAAAAGAATTTCATTACGAAATGTGCAGTTTGATTGTGATAATCATTAATTATAATCCAGCATAATAGAATACGTGATATTTCAGTATTCATTCAACATTTTATTTTGCCTTTTCATCAAACACATTACGTATATTTCTCTTATAGTTTATTGTTACGATACATACATCTATGTCAATTAAGGTTCAGTAACTATCAAATCTTGCATAATGAATACTAATGTTGATTCGTACAAGACTGATTCGCAGAAATCATACTTAAATCTTCGTTTTATTTGATTTTCACCACATTTTTATTATCAATGCACGTATTGCAATTGCTCTTTCACATTCATACAACTCTAGATCAAAAAGATATTCGTAATTGCGAATGAATTCTATTATTCTTTTATACACGAAAAACAAAATACGTTTATGAAAACATTATTTAAGTGAGCAATTTACATAATCTAATTCTTTTGTGTTATTTTAGTTTATGTAATCTAATTTTTTTAAGTTCTATTATCTCAAAAATTCGCTAAATTACTACTAATTTTTACTAATTATTATACTACTAATTTTTTTTGTATAATTAATTAGTCATAGTAACAATTTAATCAATGATATTTAATTAGTATCAGTTTGATACATAATTGTTGAGTTAATCGGCAAAACTTTACTTGTCTAGAATAAGAATGAATAAGAATGTCTAGAATAATGAATTTTTGCTTTAAAAAAAATAAATTGATGCAGTCTAAGTATAAAAAAATTATCTTTTCAGTGAGTCTTATAAAGAAATAGTTTTTTAGCGTTGCTTCTAAATCGTCCTCAAACATCGTCTCTCACATAATAAATGTTTCTTTTCAATTTTTCCTCGTTTGCATGTGATCATAAGCACATGTCACAGTGTAACGATATTTCATAGCAACATTTGTGCAAAGGCACAATATGAGATTAGTCCTTCAGCAAAAAGGTATCTTGTTTGTCATTGAATAATGACACCCATGCGTCGAATTTGATCAATCGATCGCTTTTACCCAATATTACATGTAACTGTTTTCGTTATCTAAAAATAAATCTGTAAATATTAGGAAAAATTTTACAAATAATCATGATGAAGCAATTGAATATGATTCATTTTATCTTGATTTGAGGACAATGTTTCATATGTAAATGACTAATTTGTCACCATAAGTAAAAATTTTCCATTATTCAAAAGATAAGGAAACAATATATAAAAAAAGAAGTGTAATTCTGGCGCAATAGTATAAAAAAGCACATATATGAAACTGAAACAGAAATATAAAAAATTGTTTATAAATAATGGCACGAGTTTTAAGTGCAATCTAGTTTTGAGATATTTTAATCTCAAGTTGGACGAATAAACTTTATACAAATATAGTTAATATAGTTAAATAATATAGTTAATATGTGTAATAGTGATAATGAGTAATAATAAGTGATATGACTATTTGAAAGATATATGAATATATGAAAGAAATAATATCTTTATAATCTTAAATACTAATTAAATGATTGAGATTTTTATCAATATGTAAATGATAACTAAATTAATTATAAGTCATAATTAATTATTGATCATTAATGATAATTTAATTGATAATTATCTAAATTATAATTAAATTATCAATTAATAATAAGATTATGACATACATATCAATACAATCAATATAATCGCGTTGTAATTTGACTTTGTTAAAGCTTATCATTTCAGTATAGTATTAAATCTTACTTCCATATTTTCAATTATTAACATCATATATAACATCATATTAAATGCGGTGATAAATGCGGTGAATGAAAAATGCCTACATTTTTCCCATAATTTATAAAGGTCATGTACTCTCTTAAAATTAATGAAAATTTTACTGATTAAATCGACTGATAATTAGAGAGTATTTCACTTATTTTAAATTCGAACATTCACACTTTGCTCTTCCGCCTTGTATCTTATTGATTGTGATTGTAGAACCAAGATTTTATTTAATATTTTATAAAAATATTAAATAGCTGCAAAATGTAACCTTCAAAGCTTTCTAAATTTTTGATTGCTATTTCTTGGTAAAAGCCCTCATATCTATGGAAATGAAATTTGCATTCAACTAGTATTCATATAGATTCATAGAATTATATATTCCACTTTTTTTGCTTCTAAATTTGTTATTCACATCACTGTTTTCAGCGATCTAATATCATTGATTGGAATAATTTATTACTAACGCTTATTTCTATCAATATAGATTAACTTTAATCTTATAATTGCTTCATCTTTCTCTAGTTCTAAGAATTAGAAAATGATAAAGAATTAGTTGAACTGAGATTAAAGTTAATCTACATTGGTGAAAACAGGCATAACTGATTCTTTCCAGTGAGATCTCATTAATTGCAGTGATACATTTTTAACTATAACTATTTATATATCTTCATTGCTTTTCAATGATAAGATATTGATTTCATTTAAAAGAATGTTTTCATTTTGATATTGCTAAAAATTTAATTCGAATTAAAAATGGAATTTTTGCAAATTTGCACAATATTTTAATAAATTGAAATCTTTTTTACAATTAAAATAATTTGAAATAATTGATATCATTTTAATGATCATAAATTGCTTTTAATCGACTCGAGAATCGACCATATTACTTTAATATTATTTATTTATAATGAAAATGTGCATATAATAGATACATATCAAAGATTGGAAGAATAATTTAAGGAAAAATTGTCTTTCCTCTGAAATCTTTCCTCTGAAATGTGAACGTCTACGATTATATCTCAATAAATGTTACTCTCGTATTATTGAACGTATCTATATATCTGTGTGCGAAATCTCTTGTAAAAATCTCTATCAGATATATATAAAACACCATAATTGGATTGATCAAATTAAAAACAATTTCAAATATACATTGTGATAAATATTATCTAAGTAGGTTAATCTGTTCATCTTGTGTTCAATGCCGTTATTTCTATAGGAATGAATTTAATTTGATTTAACAAATGAGATGTCTCTCTCTCTCTTTCTCTTTCTCCGTAAAAGAAAGTTGCTGATTCAATTCTTTTTAACGGAGCGTAGATGCTAAGAATAGGAAATGCGCATTCTGTACTTATTACATTTACGAATTTTACATACACAACATTATCCAGTTGTTAAAATAATGCTTAAAAGAACAAGTCGGGAATTAGTTACAATATATAAATAAATTCATGAAAAGTCATGACTACAAATTATATTTGTTAATTAGTTTTGATTTCTTTTTACACTTGTTTTCACAATATAACAAAACTGTAGCTCATATAGCATACACGAGAGAAGCAATGCAAGCTGGAATCGGCTAGTTGAAACCAGTTACATATGTATGATATTTCTTCAGAGCCTTTCAATACATAGGGTAACGTTAAAAATATCCTTTCCGCGATTTTTAATATTAATGGATCTTTATTCTCTCTCTCTCCGTTAATTACGCACGAGTATTGAACACGGAAAATATGTATGTATTATACAGCGTATGTATCAAAATACCATTAAAATTGACTGCAGTACGAATTATTGAATACGAAATATATTTCGTGCATCACATAGGAATACACATTAAATTGCTAACACATTGAGTAACAGGATTGCTGATTAAACGTGCGATGGAGTTACGGTTGCTTCCAATATTTATAAAATGTGCATATGTTGATGATATTATAATTTATGTCATTCTATGAATGAAAAAAATACACATACATTGATAACAATTTTGAATATTCATCCAAGCGAATATTCGCCGTTTCTTAATTTAGAAATCTTGAACACCTTCCAGCATGTAAAAGATGCTTTATAAAAAATGAAAATGCTGTACTTGGAGCTGCTGCTAACATTTCTCAGATATAGATCTTGATTTTCTCATACATTAATATTAATATATTTACGATAGACATTAATATTAATGTGCACGCAGACTTTTTTTTTATTACTAGGTGATCTAATACTGTTCGGAAATAAGATTTTTTTTGAACACTGGAATAAGATTAGTCATGTTTTAGTTTTTGAAAAATTTGCAATTTGCAATTTAATTAGTTAAAAATAATTATTTTTATGTATTTTATAACGATGTATAACGTATTAGAAAAGTTTTAATATAATCAAAATTAAGTATGTTGCTATTAAATATGTTATATGACTTTCGGTCTTCAAGAGAATTTTTTAGTGTCGACTAATAAAAGAATCATAATTAAATATAGAGTCTATTACAAAGAAACTATATATAGTCATTGATAATTTAATGAAATAGTTTTTGACTATATTTATTTAAATTTAAAAGTTTGTTAGGTCATTGTATATAAGTCAATATAAAAATTAATAAATTCAAAATAGTGGATTCAACATAGCGGATGTCAAAACTTGAAAAATCCGGATTGTTATAAAACGTTAGATGTCTTTCATAATTTTGAATTTATCAATTTTGACATCAGATTCTTATAAAAAAACCTTTATTATATATTTAAATATATAAATATAATTGAAAACTATTTGGTAAATCGTTAATAATTTAATTCACTTTTTCACAATCCACCTTAAACCATTGAATATTTTATTAAGCCGACATTAACAAATTTTTTTGAGGATTGAAAATAACATGCTTAATTTTTATAGCATAAAACTTTTCATATCGTAGTAATAATATGACAAAATATACAAAAATTGCCCTTTTTTGCAACTTTAAACATAAATTTTTCAAAATTATGACGTGATAGAACACTTGGAAGTTTCATATACAACGTAAAAAATTTACGGAAACTGACTAGTCTCGTTCTATTTTTTTTTTCGAAATGTAATCACACACCTCGAAAATGCTCTCCGAAGAGTTTTCGAACGTAGGGATCGTCCATTCGAATGGACGACATATCCATCAATAATTTTCACGCCCGTTTCTTCATAAGTTTAAGATAAAACGTTATTCCCCCACCGATTGTTTAACCGTTCCCCACTTGCGCAAACATTGTGTAGCTACCATCGCGAAATGCTATTACTTACAAAGAGACAGTAGGTACTTGCTGCTTTTGCGAGTTGGAAGCAGGCAGGTGCACGTAAGGTCCAGCGGTGTCCGGCGGTGATGGCAGCGGCAATTTATTAATTCACTTATCAGCGATCGTCCGTGTGGATGAGCAAAAAAGTGCAGTATGCGGCTCGTGGCTCACACGCGCGAAATCGGATTTTACGACGTTTAAAAGATCGCACGCTCGTATTCGTGACAGACGTCAGGCTTGAGCGCTCTGATTTAAGGTAATAGAATATATGTAGATACTGTCCAAAAGGATATGCGCGTGGAAAACGTTTTCTCGCTCCAAGAGTGTAATAAAAGCAAAAATCGTAAACGTCGCCCTTGTAAATCGTTTCCCGAAATGCGAGTGCACACGATATACGAAGAGAAGAAAAAAAAACAATTATGGAAAGTATATACAGTCATCGATTATCAGCTAGATATACACTAAAGTATATATTTTGCATATGAATATATCGAAATGCTAATACATTGTGATAACTGTACATGTGCGTGTTAGAAAATTGACCTCTAGAAGTACAAGACATGGAATTAAGTATATTATCTGACTTTTGATAATTTTCACGATGATTATTATTATGCTTATCAATACTTTTGATAATGTTCATGATGATTATTGTTATGCTTATTAATGCTTTCACAACAAATAAAATATTTCTAAATACAAATACTTTTAAAAACATAATGAGATTAATGAAGACAAGTCAAGTTGATGGCAGTTCCATTTTTATGGTTTATTACGTGTAAGTTCCATTTTTATCATATGTATATTCGAGTGTGTGTGTGTGTGTGTGTGTGTGTGTGTGTGTGTGTGTCGTTTAAAAAATTAATTTCATAATAAATTTAATTTTTTAAATATTGAAAACTGTTTAATATGTATGCTTCACAATAAAAAAATAAAAAACACTCAAAATTACACAATTTTCATCATAATTCGATAAAAAATTATTGCATAAAAGTGCATGTCATTTTTTATTTATAAAGTAGTTTTTTAATAAAGATTTAAGGTATAACCAATTCCAAATGTTAATTAAAAGGTCACGTATATCACACTATAATAGTATGATAATATGTGTATAGTAATAATGTTTTATTTAGTGTTGGTGATTACGAAATGTGTGTGACGTATCATTTCTAATACCATTCCACAACACACGAATAAATAATTTTTTAACTAATGTTAGATTAATTATATGACTTAAATATTTTATTATTTATTATATTTTAAATAACTTAAATATTTTATTATTTATCTTATATTACTTATATTTAACATGATTTTATGAGAAAGAACATGGCATGTACTTTTATTACTTCATTTTTCACGAATTTTCGTTGAAATCTTATTATAAAATTTTGAGATATTTTGTGTGTGTGTGTGTGTGTGTGTGTAATTATAGTAATAATTTCGATATTACATAATTGTTAATATTATTTGCTAATAAGATGCAATATATATCTTTGTATGAATTACCTCATCATTCGAGTATTCGCATCTCCTAATATTCCATTGTGATATCGTATTTAGAATCTGTGAGAAATCGCGTGACAGCTCGACTATCACGTGGGAGATCCTCCGTTCGCAAATTAAAAGGATATAAAGAGAAAAAGAATCGTAGAACTAATGGCTCATTCTGTAGTTCCATTCGTGCGCTGTGCATTCTAAAGGCAAAGTACGTAAATCTCCTCAACGTCCTCGAGATTAACTTGGACTATTTGGTTCACGGTAACTTCTCGAGTCACCTCGCGCGAGTAATGATCAGAATATCAAAACACTCTCCATTAATTTATTAACATTGTTTAGTTTCTCGTAAACCTCGTTTTCACGGAAACAATGCCTGTCTCGCGTAAATCGCGAGAATGGATAAACTTCACTGAAGACTTTCGCGAGCGGCGTGCGTTTAATGCAACATCAGAATGGTATCGTAAAACCGAATACGTGCTGGTAGTTACTCCCTTTGTGCATTTCACCGCTCAACATGGTTAAAACAGTATCTCGTGACGCAATGGGATAAACTGCACAATTGTTTCAGCTATCTGGCACAATTGGAAGATTACTTTATATAGTTCGGCGTTCCGATTTTCTTTTCGGTTTTTCTCTTTCGAGCGCAGCGGTTTTCCGGTTTCCGGTACCGTTGGGAAATCAATAGCAACGTGCCATAGAAGTTAACCGCGTGCTTGCGAGAGGTCAGCACGCAACCTTCGGGGAAGTACTGGAATTTCTCTTGGTATTTTTCAAACATTTTACAATTATCTGTTTATTAAACACGATATTTCGCATATTTTTGTAAAAAAATGCGGCTTTGCGAAAATATAGTCGAAAACGCGAGTTGTTCCTCTGTGAATTTCCATATTAAAACATACAGTTAAATTATCTGATGACAGAAATCTCTGTAAAATAAAGATTTATTACGTATTCAATATACACACAGTGTATGCAAAAATACTTTTTTTTTATGATAACATTCTCATGCAGGTTCACGTTGTAATCGTACAGGTAATCGTTTGCATATGATTTAACACTATAAATCAAAAAGTCGAGAACGGATCGACGAAACTTCAATACAAAGCGATTATCCAATCCGTGCCTTATCATTCCGTGTTGTACGCGTAATACTTCATATTCCGCACAGCTTTACACTTACTTTTTCGATTCTTCAATAATTATTACGCTCTGATAATCCTGTTTCTAATATGTCATACTTTTTGCATTATTTGCCGCTGGGCCGTTAACTTCCAGCACCTGCAACATCGTCGTTATATGCATGCGTTGTTTATATACCGCCGGGATAACTCTGGTGGAGAAGTCGTTTCCGAGGGCAGTTCTTCTCTCTTTCATTCTCTTCTTTCTTCCCCACCTCTCTCTTTCTCTCTCTCTCTCTCTTTCTCTCTCTCTCTCTTTTTCTCCCGGTACTTTTTATGGGAAAAAGCTTTCTGTAGCCGCCTTCGCGCGGCGAACTGATCTCGTTTCTTTATGTAATGCCCGCCCAAGTCCGACGCGCGCGACTGGCATCATTTTTCATTCGCGATGTTCCCAGGAAACTTGAAACATAAAGCGCCAGGTTGAACTTTCGATCGGCCGCCGCGGCGGCGATTCCCGGCAAGTAGTATAAATTCCGAATATGATTGCAGCTTACGAGACGTAAAAGAGGAAAGCATGCAGCTGTGTTGCTCAAGGAAGGACGAGGCTGACTCGCTGCGGTCGGGTCTGGAAAATGGTACGAACGATACGTTGACGTAATCATAAAATGGAAATGCAACGCGATCTCTACGTCGGAAAAATAATCTTAAACGTAAACTGAGAAAAATTCCATAAAAGTAATAAATGTGCACTACAATAAGACGTGTACGAGAAATACAAAAGTATTAGAAATGTCTTAAATATATCTTTCAATTTATAATAATTAAAAAAAAACAGAAACAAAACGAAAGCGAGTTTAGTTTATATATTTACAATAGTTTGTATATTAGTATAATATTATATTAATTTATACATATGTATATAAAATATCTTGAAAGTTTTATTTTTTTTAACTAATATATTCGACGGTATGTATTTAAGATATTTCTAATTATAAATAGACATAATTGTAGTTGTAGTTGTAGTTTATACGATACTTACAAAATTTTATTTTCAAAATTATTTCTTTCTATATAACTTAATGATAAAATGTATTAATTTATATAGAATTAACATTTTCTCGCGAATTTTGACTAATACAAAAATCTTACTTTTTTATTGTTAAATGTCAAAGGAATTTGCATGAATTAGTAATAAATGTTGCCTGGTTTTATCTTACATAACACAGGCAAATTGTATGAAGTCTTATGCACACAGCCAGTCGTTTGAAGACGATTAAGATGGGCTTATATTTCCAGCCGGATTATTCTTCCAGTTAGCGTTGTTTAAGTATCACTGCTTAACAGTAGTATTAAATTACTAAGTATACATGTATAATGGACGCTAGCTTGTTAAATAGATGTTGGAGATTACGCTGTAATTGTGCGTCGACTCTAGATATCCGATTATTCAATATTACATAACTGATTAGATGCCGTGTAATTATTTATTTATGTTATGTGTAGTAAGGAGAGTACAATGGAAGATATAATTGAAAAATCTGTTTTTCGCGTCTTTTCATCAAGCCTTTTATAATATGTAAATATGTTTTTTAGTTGATTTATTAATACTTTAAAGTTAAATAGTGATCTATATAAGTTAACATAATAATATAACATGATTCTTCTTGTTATGATCCCTTAATCAAGAAGCGCAGATTATGCGATCGAAAATTTTTGCTTATTTGTTTTCAATAAGCCTCGTATGATAAATATATTTTTTTATTAATTGAATATTTCGAAATAATAACATTCAATGACACGTGACTTTTCTTCTTATAATATCTTAATCGAGAAGCACAGATTATACAATCGAGTTTTTATTAATTTTTATAGGAGATACGAAAGATCCATTAGCGGAGAATGATATAGAAAAATTTGGATTTTACCAGATAGTAATGTTCACATTTCTCAGTATACCGTTGATACTATCGGCAGGATTTACGCTTTCTTATGTATTTACTGCAGGCGAGATTAAATACAGGTATGCGTATGTATATCTTTGCTAATTATTTAAACTTTCACGTATGTATGTGCAGTTAAACATAATTCAACATATTTGCAAAACATGTCGGATTTTAATGACTTTAAAACATATAAATTTTAAAGTTTTAAATTTATTAAAATACAATGTTGAATTTTAAATTGTGTGGGAAAATTAAGGAAAGAAAAACAATGGTTTAAATGCAGATGTTTAGTGCCAGAATGCGAGCATTCAGGGAACACGACGTTTGAACCGCCATGGGTCAATGCTTCTGCACCGAAAATTGACGGGGTCATTTCCGGTTGCGCGCGTTACACGGTGCGAGATGATCGCCCGGGAATATGCACGGAAACATCGTTCACCAACGTCACTTGCGATTGCGATTCTTGGATTTATGATCCGGAGGAGCATACGATACTCAACGAGGTAATGTAATGCCCTCAGTAATCAGCGCGTATTTTTCACTCGTCGAAATTTAGACCTGACAGATTAATTTCCTTTTTCCTTTTCCTTCGCTTATTTCGACGCAGTGGGGCTTTACCTGCGACACTAATCGATGGAAACTTACAATGGTGGGCACAATGCAGAATATCGGTCAGTTCGTTGGCTTGATGTTCGCTGGATATATATCTGACAGGTGAGGGATCAGCACAATATCCCCGAGGCTTTAATTAATTAACTACGTACAAAATATTGCGCAACATTCGTCGCGGATGTCGGCGAGGTCGTTTTCATTTTATTTATATCTTCATATTGCCAAAAAAAGAAAAAATATATTATATAATTACATTACATACAAAATACATAATTACATACAAAAACATAATTCTATTCATAAATTTCATTATATTATATGACGGCTAATTTAATTAGCTATTACGTAATAATATTTAAGATTTTATGTATATTAAATTAGCTACTCGTATGACATTGTAACTTGTAAAGGATGACATACATCATAAATTCAAGTTGCACTATTTTTCCTCTAGTTCTAAAAATACATTATTTTTCTACAGTTTTTTCCTTGTGAGTTAGATAATCGCTCATATAGATAATCAGCTGTATTATGAACTTCTTTTGTTATGTATTTCTTTGTATAGTCAGCAATCAATCATGATTGATTGCGAGATTAAATTCTTATAGTTAAAAGGATATATTTAATTTTACGTAATGCGAGGTAGTACAAATAGTCTGTAACAATGTTTCTACAATTCTTTGATTTCACAGATTCTGGATAAGAAAGCATGGTGTATCACGAGGAATTTCGCATTGCGGCATGGCAGAAATGCGCTTTGCTGGGACAATGTGCACATCCACGTTTATTCTTTTATTTTCAGATATGGGAGACGAACCTTTTTGACGGTGGCGACGTCTCTGTCTGGAGTCAGTGGCTTGATACATTCCTTCTCCGTGAATTATTGGATGTTTCTCGCATTCGAATTCCTCGATGCCAGCATGGCAGCTGGAATTTACAGCGCGGGATTTATTTTAGGTGCGTTAATAACGGGACAATAAATATGCTTGGGGAGAGCAAAAAGTATATGCGACACCTGTAAGCGTTATATCGTTCCTGCTCTATTACGAGTGTTCGCGAGCAACGAAGCAAATTCTCGATGCAATGCTCTTTACTCGCGTTTGGAATGCAAATACGCGACACGCATAACGCAGATATTTTCGAGTTATTTATTCTGGATTTATCACGTATTTATTTAGTCGTTTATTAAAATTGTAGCTTTATGCGACGTGCATTTAGATTCCTATGAAAATATATTCAGTGACAAAACATTCTCGGGAAATATAATACTAACAAGCCATATGAAAGATAATGAGTTTTTATTAAAAAATTGTTCGAGGTTATACTTGTGGAAAATGAAAAGACAGAAAAGAAATATTGCACTTTTTTTAATGTACGTGCGGAAATACCTACGTGACTTGAAAATACCTACGTTTTTTCTTTAAAACTAGCGATTAATATATATTTCGATAATATTTATCGTTATTTATGAGATTTTTTTATTAAACCGTCGATTAAATTTATCGATTGATTATATCAAGAAATTTGAAATTTTTTTAATATCTTGTATATCGCAGAATTTTTAAATCACCGACGTACTTGTGTCGATCACACGAATACATTTTTTTACGTCCGCTGTCGTATTAGTTATTATCAATAAATTGCATATTACATAAGAATCCCGTATTGTAAGATATGTATAATTAATTCCACATTTCTCTTCACACAGTGTAATGTCTTTTCAACTTACGCGTTACTACATTCGCTAATAATTTATACACTTGTTCGCTCTCAGGATTGGAGACGGCTGGAAAGAAAAACAGAGTCTTTGGAAGTACTATAATCTGCTGCATGTTCGCCATGGGTGAGATTTTGCTAGGATTGATCGCAAGTTGGCTAAGATCTTGGCGAACGCTTCTTAGGGTAATATACGGGCCGGGACTGTTAGCTGTCTTCCTGCCTCTGCTCATTCCAGAATCGATTAGGTAATTCTTTTTAATTTTATTGTCAACACTCGCGTGAGATTGATAGTCAACTATCGGTGAGACTTTTTCAATCGATTAGCAAAATTTAAAATCGTCGAACATTATATATCTACAATTTACTGAAGTATGTGCGTGATTGATTCTCCTTCATGGATGTCTATTAGGAATTTAATTAAAAATGATAATAATTCATTGTATTAAAATGAATAAAAGATTGAAAGATTTATAGCTAAAATAATTTATTATCTTAATCTATCATCTTATCTGCAACTTTTTATAGTAAACAATTAAAAAAATGGAATTGATTAAGGAATCTTTACGGTAAAATTTTTTACATTGTTTTATCTGCGAAATATATGTACATAATGTCAAGATTAATCAAGATTAATAAAGACTAATGTTTTTTTTAAGAATAAAATATATTGTGTTTCTTCTTAAATATATTTTTAATGCTTCAAATGCTTTAAACAGTACTATAAAAAAACATATTTAAAACATATTAAAAACATCGATTAAGCATTAAGTTTTAAACTGTTTAAAACATTTGAAATATGTTTTTTATCAACCCTGCATAAAGCCATTTTCAAGGTGGCTGCTGACGAAGGATGAACATGAGAAAGTGGGAAAAATATACCGTAAAATGGCCCAGATGAACGGTCTGCCAGTAACGGACGAGGCCATCAATACGTTTAAAGAAATAAATGTAGATAAGGAGGAAACGGTATGTCACCTTATCTTTTTTCTTTTCCTTACAAATACACATGTTTAATTATAGCATTGAAAAAATTTTATCTGCAAGTCTACTATTTTCTAACATATAGCTATCATAATTTTCAGTATAGTCAGTAACTTTTATATTATTCCATAAACATCAATGTAAAAACGATGACATACATATGATCCTAATAGCTTCATGATCATTTCATGATTGATACGATCTTTTAGAAAAGCAAACTGGTGACATCGGACGAAAGGAAACCAATTGTGCAAGTTGTACATAGTTCAGTGATACTCATTCGACTGCTGATTTGCTCGTTCTGCTGGCTCACGAACACGTTTGTTTATTATGGACTATCGTTGAATTCCGTGGCGTTCGCTGGAGATAAGTACATCAATTTCGTGCTCGTCGCGGTGGTCGAGATACCGGCGTATTGCCTTGCTTGGGTGCTGACCGATCACATTGGCCGTAAACCAACGCTCTCTGGCTCATTCCTGCTGAGCGGAGCGTTCTGCCTTGCAATCCAGTTCATACCGGCAGGTAAAGAGATAAAAAAATGGAGGTTCCGCAGACAAGGATGGATCCTTGTTTCGTGGGTCGCGTTATAAAAAGCCGTTGAATCGCGTTTACGTCAGAGAAATTTTTGCGAGAAAAGAATTTCGGAAATATTTTTTGAAACATTAATGTCAACGATGTGCACCTCGCTGTGCCACATATTCCTTTCATCATCAAGCTATTTTAAGTGCTTATCCCATTCATTTTTTAACACAAGAAAATAGACGTAACACGAAAATGAGGAAAAAGTCCTTTCGAAACTATTCGCTATTTCTTTCATGTATACATTCTCGTATTATACCATGAATGAATACATAAATGAATACGTAAATGTTAGACCGGTGTTCCTAGTCAGTTCTTATATTCAAGATCGCTTAAGAATAATCTTGAGATATCAGAAACCAATTACAGAACTGTATCAGCGTTTTAAGATGTTACTTAAGACTGCCTTGAAATAAGAATAGACTATGAATGACTGATCTTAGTGTCACGTTTCAAAGAACCTCGTTGATACTTTTATTATGTTTTTATTCCCCTTTCTTGTTTCTAAGATTATATTATATATATGTTTTATCGTTTAAGAAGAAGAAAAAGCGTGCATTTGAAGCTGTTACTTGAAAAAACTACGAGATCTTTTTCACTGTTTTTTTTTCCCCTCTTCTCCGTGATCCCTGTATTCGCACGTGTCCGTGCTGAAATCACCAAGTTTAATCGCAAGAGCGCGCACGAGCGCACGAGGAGCTATAATCGCGCGAAAATATAAGCTGTAAATGTGTGATACGCCGCGTTGCATATTACGTGTGTAATCCACATCCGAGGGCAAAAAGCGCGTTGAGACGATGCTACGTGCCGTCGTCGTTCGGCTTAGTCGCGACCGTGTTGTTCATGTAATTATGTCGGTTATAATGGCCACTATGCCATGGCATGCGATCCCGGTGATTTATCGTTGCTCTGTTCCAGGATCCTGGAGTTACGGGCCTTTACTTTTATACATGGCTGGAAAGCTGTGTATCACCATGGCGTTCGCTACCGTTTACGTCTTCACGGCGGAATTGTTCCCGACGACGCTTAGACACTCCTTGCTCGGAATTTGCAGTATGACAGGCCGTGTTGGATCAATCTTATCGCCGCAAACGCCTCTTTTAGTGAGTCAATAGACCCATTATGACAATAAACAGATGTTTTCTCAACAAGTATTTCCCGAATTGCTCTTTGATAACACCATGCTATCGCAAACATTTTTCAGATCTGCAAATCTATCAACATTCCTCTGTAATTTCAGATCTGACATTTTAGAAAACTGTCACTCTTTACAGATAATATTTTATTTAAAAATATCATTTATGTATCTTTTCATTTTTAAATGATAAATATGATTTTTATATTATATAAATAGGGTTAATATTTAGTATTTTATATTTCACACGAAAGAGCTATGCAGTTTATTTCCGTGTTTTAATACATTGTTAAACGCCAATGTTTACCGTGGACACTGTAGTTTACTTCAGCAGGGCGAGAAATAATCTGATACAATATCAGATTGCTCCTTGCTCTGATGAAGTGAACGGCAATGTTCACAAGACATTGGCATTTAACGATGTATCAAGATACGGAGAATAACTTACAAACCGCGTAACTTGAAGGAAACTATACTTTAGGAAACTTTAAAAATATTATTAAATATATTTTACTTCCAATACAAAAATATTCTGCAATGATATACTTGGAATTTTTCTTACATAAAGTTTTCAATTACTTTTGACACATTGAAAAATTCATTGTACAAAC
The DNA here is from genome assembly GCF_001594045.1 of Atta colombica. Lineage (NCBI taxonomy): Eukaryota > Metazoa > Arthropoda > Insecta > Hymenoptera > Formicidae > Atta > Atta colombica. Next base: position 531,282 of record NW_017259187.1, read on the forward strand.
TACATTTGTCTCAAACGTTTCATTAATTACGTATCTTTTTATTTATGTTCAGGCGCATATAATGCCGTCACTGCCACTCATCCTGTTCGGGTCTATGGGCATGATCGCGGGCGTCCTGTCTCTGATTTTCCCGGAAACTTTAGGGACGAAACTTCCAGATACTGTGTGGGAGGCAGAGAGGATCGGCAAGTCAAACGAGATTCGCGAAATTCCGAATAGCACGCCACGCCAGAGAAGCAGCGCAGAACGCTAAGACGCGTTAAGTCTCTCTCTCTCTCTCTCTCTCTCTCTCTCTCTCTCTCTCTCTCTCTCTCTCTCTCTTTTTCTGTCTCTATACCAAGAGAACAGTGATAGCTTTTAAAAGTTTACTGACAGCAACGGCCCGCCAGATAGAGATAAGGGGGTGGTCTTCAGGAGACTCGACATCTAAAATACGCGGAGCGCACAATTGATGTGGGGAGAGAAACGCAGAGATCTCATCGTACTCGCCGCAACAACGAGCGCAATGCACGCTCGCAGATTTTATCTGTCGGCGATTTGAATAAGCACGGCATATTCCACCCCGTAACTGTTTACCCTCCGCTACCGCCGCCATTGCCGCCGCACCCGTCGTCATTTGTCTTACTCCCTCGCGTTTATCCGCTCGCGCGCGCGCGAAAGAGAAGGATTATAATATCTTCCGGTGAAGTCTCAGTGTTCTCACGGTATCTCGAAATCTTTCGAAATCTCCCCCGACGTGCATGAGCATGCAATTCGCGAGGTGTTAAGTGGAAATAGATCAGATCTCTGCCGCATCTCTGGTTCGTCGCATTCATATGATATATTTGTATATCTTCATCACGCATTACTTTTTGCTTCACGAATTACAATACACGCACTGCATTAATAATTAAAATACCATTCTTAATTTGGGAACAGCTCTGGAGTGTTTTTATACCCCAGCCTTTTCCTTAGGATAAAGAACTGATTAGTATTCCAATAAACTAATTACCTTTATCAATAATTGATGATACTACATTAGTAACTGATATCATCAGTTATTGTAATAATTGTATAATTAAACAATTTATTGGAATTAATCAGTTCTTTTTCTTAAGAGTCATGTTAAATTTAACATTATTTAATGTTCGTAAGTAAATGAGATAGTAGTCTAAATTAATTTTTAAGATGTTGTTTTTTTATTTTGAGAAGATAAATAAGCTTGAATATTAGATTTTCGCTGGGACATAATTAAATGCAAATTTTATCAATTTTTCTACATTAACATTAATGAATAAATATAGACGCCGTGATCTTTAATGAAAAATATTGTAGAGTATTGTGAATACAAATTTAAAATTATTTTAAGAAGTCCCTAGAGTTATCTGCAAAGCTGAGAAGAAATGTTCGATAAACATTCACGAGAACAGGATCAACGCAAGAGTAGTGCTAGGAGAATGTATTCATGAAAAGAAACTTCGAATCTGATAATATCTCGATACATTTAGAATTTTCTATGTATATGAATTCAAGTTATTTAGTTTATCTTTATGGATCCCAATAGACCTGCAGAAACCAAATTTTCTGTGAAATATAGGAAAGGGACATTTTACCGTCATATTCAAATAGTCAGTTGTCTTTATTTAAATAATTTTTTTCATTTTAAAAACTATCTTAATCAAGTATATTTATATTAAATTTAAATTAATTAATTAAATCGTTTATATCATTGATTTAAATAATTAAAAAAAAAATAAAAAATAAAAACTTACAAAAAAAATAAAACTCACATTATCACCTTTTCCTCTAAAAAGTGAAAAAACATTCGACAATATACAATACGTTGTTAATAATATCAATTTTTAATTGGAGTCTAAAAACATTTCAGATGATCATTTACATGAAAAAAATAAAAACTATTTTCGGGTTAAAAATGGATCGCGGCTCATTTCATCCAATTGTAGAAAGATTGCACGTAGAACGAATATAAAGATGTGTGAAGAGAAATGCAAATTTCATCATCCCGTATGTTTTACGCCGAGATTTGCTTCACGTAGAGATGTGCGGACGATTTGCTCGCACGTGGATCGTCATCACACACCTGTCAACATAAAACATTCGCAAAACACCAAATGTCTACCGTGTATTTTATATAGCGTAGTTTGACCATTCAGTATATGACACAAGTTTTATTTTTACTCTGAACTCATGATATTTTTATTCTGTAATTCACTGATGACATGACATAAATTATATATCCATTGCTGATTCGTTGTGGTAATTTAGTTTTAATTATTCTGATGAGGTGAGTGTGTGTATGTGTGTGTGTGTTAAACGTATCTAATGTATGTATTTTAATTATTTTAATATTATTGCGATTTCATATCCGCACATACATATGCAAATAATAGCATATATCAGTGATGTGCAATCCAAATTGATTTTCTGCCGGTATCTCGTAGCCAAAATTATATAATTACACTAAAAAAAAATCTGCCGACTCGTCACCAGAGGTCCAACGTGCTCGCTCAGATTCTCGTGAACACCACAATTCACACGAATTCACTTTAAATAAGACATTGACCCAAATTCACTCCAGGCGTCTAAGAGATAGGCAGGTCCCCATTACATCGCCTTACTGATGAGTCTAGTAATGTGGGACTGGGACGAAATGGCGGTCGATCAAAGTTTCGTCAGGCCTCCTCAGTGGACTTGAATATCATTTGTTCAGATAATCCACAATATTAAACAAAAACTTAATAAATGTTTGTTGGAATTGTTCTAAGTAAATTTACTAAATGTAAATATATATGTATCTGTTTAATATAAAAATCATTAATTTGATTTAACTATTATTTTTTTATTGAGTAAATATTTACATACTATTAGTAAATGCTAACTTAGAAATTTAAAGAAATATGTATTAAGATGTAGTAAACTTTTTTCAATGTACATTTTTTATTTTATGTAAATTATCAAAATAATTGTTACGCGTAACAGTTCCATTTGAGATACATTTAAAAAATCTTTGAGAATTTATATTGGAAAGTGTAGCTTCCATAAACAAATGACATGTTTGTAAAGTATTTAATTTTTATAAACGATCTTTCCCAAATAGCACAGACCTTCAGGGAATGTCCTGAGGACATCTAAAAGACATCCTTTAAACATCTCAAGGATATCCTCAGGATGTATCCCGGATAAAGTATGTTATTAGAGTTATTATTATGTACAGTCGTGTAAAATAAAAACGATTAATAAATAGAGAATAAATAGATACAAGATATTATCTTAATGTCAATAAAGAAATTATAGATACTTACATTTGTAATTTCTTTATTGATATTATGATAAATATAATTATGATATACATATTATACGCTATCAAAATAAATATTATGCGGCCCAAAAAATTTTATTTATCCTTGAAAATAATCCTCAGTTTAAAAAAGATTGCACATCTCTGGCATATGCAATGAGAATGAAATTAAATATTACAAATCAGAGCAAGTTCCTTAATAAATAAAACTTTTGTTTCTTTTTTACTAATAAAAAGAGAATAAGCAGTATCAAAGTATTATACATCAATAAGTATTACGGATTTTAAAAGGATCTTGATATCGCATAATGTGAGCGTGAAAAATGATGTTTTATGCAATAAAATCATTATATGCATAATGATTTTATTGCATAAAATTTATGTAAAATGTTGTTAGAAAAAATGAATATTCACTGAATGAGTTACCGAATCATTTTACTGAATAATGTGATGTATGTATAAATGTCAAAGATACAAATAGATTATTCTTTATGCGAAAATGTAGCATTTTTATTCCCTTATGTAGTTTAAAATAGACCTTACGTTTTGACTATTTTAATCTATAAGAATATACAATTTTAAATCGAATCTACAAATTTTCTTTATATCTGGTAAGTTCAACATTTTTAAATAGACAGATTTTCGGGCTTGACACTATTTTAAATCTTTTTCAAAAAGCATATAATCGAATAAGTAGAGTCCCTTTTTCTTCTCTTTTCTTTTTTACACGTTACATACAAATATAAAATGTTTCGACAAAATTATCTCACGGATTTATTTGATAATTAGATATCTGATATCTAATGATCTATTATATGATAATTTTTCTGTATGTCAAAAATTCATGAAAAATTCATTAAAAAATATGCAATTATCTGTAATTATTGGGTACGTATGTAATAACGCAATTCTCATATTACAAACACATTACGTTCTATCCAAACAACAACAGTGTTAGTGGTTACGTTTGCTTATTCCATCACAATTACTGGAGATCACACCAGATTCGATCAGTTCACTTTGCATTCCACTGGCTTGAGAAATCGGTCATGATTTGCCGACTCACAGAGCCGAGCTCCTCGATTCAACTATAGATCCAGGGATACACATCTCTGTGTCGGATGAATCTTTAGCGCCACGTATCATGCATGTGCACTTATGTACAAACCTTTATCCTAGATTAACTACACCATGCTCAGTTCGGTTCGATCCCGTGCATGTAGATACATGCTTTACCAAGCGCACTTCCTATTTCGCTACGCGAAAAAGGTGTCGTTATACACTATAGAGATGTTATCAAATAACACCTGCAATGGTATAAAAAAAAAAAAGAAAGGAACATATCGATAATTTTTTTGCAGTCGGTGATATTTTACGTAAATCGACAAGAGCATAATCCCTGTCGGTTGACGTTATTAGCAAACTTCCGTTGCAAATTCCTCTTTGCATCTTCATGCATTTTCATCGTTAAGCATTTGCATTTGACCGACATAATCGCGCCGTTCTTAATTTATAAGTGAAAATCGTGTAATTAATGCCTGTTTTGAAGGCAGCAATTGAGAATTTCTTCTTCTGATATGTTTTCTTTCAAGAATAGATATTTTCGAGAGACAGAAAGCATTTTACATTCGTCTTGTTAATTTCATTTTTTTTTGTTTTTTTATAGCAGATAATCTGTGGTAAAGAACAAAAGGTAAGTGCGCGTTAACACGCGCAACCGAAATAGCGCGCAACAATTTTGTGGCTCGCACCTAACGCGATCCACTTTTTTCCGAGAGAGATCTCACAAGTGCGCATTGTTACGTTGTTAATATCAGGTGACCAGCTGGTGGAAAAGCGCAATTTTTGTTCAGTGAGTAGCCGTGTTTAATGGAAACGGCACCAAATTTTTTTTCACCGAACCTTTAACGACAAACAATTGCGCCGTCACCTGTCAAACACATACTACGCATTGCAAGTGTGAATGATTGAATCGATATTACTTAAGAGTTGTATGCATTAACAAAAAAGAATTGCCGCACAATATATTGTTTCATTAACTTTACTAAGATTTTAATGCAACAATATATATCGCATCAATTTTTCTTATATTTAATGTGTACATAAATAAATGTCTAATATAATATCATATTATAAAATATAATTAATATTAAGTTTAATTAAAATAATTAATTCAATTTTGTATAATTTAATATAACAAAAATAATATTCTATTTATTTTTACAATCTGTAAATATTAAGATTATAATGCTAAGATCATAATATTTCAGATACGTGCAATGTATTTTTCAATATTGTATATTTGTATATTTTTTAAAAGATTATAGTCAACATGATTGTAATTCTATATGTAACTTTGTACGTGCACAGCTAATAAAATAGCTTCTGTCTCACTTTTTAATACTCGTATTAATAAATTTACGTAAGTAATATTAATTGATTTAATATATAAATTGTCAAAACATATATAGCTGCTCACATTTTTTACAGGCGCTGATACAAATTTGAGAGAAATGTGTTAAGGTTATCTTTCTCCTTTTAAAAAAAAAATTTAGAAAAATAAATAATATAATGGTACATATATGTATCTTTTGCATAAATGGATTTAATAATTTAACAAAAAACTGATCTCAGAGAAAGCTTTGAATTATTATTCACATTTCAAAACATTACGAGATGTCATGAAAAGATTTGAGCGAGCTATAAACGAAAGAGGATGCTTGATAATGTGAACAGCATGTTGTATTAAATGCTACATAGATAAAACAATATAGCAGTTTTTCTCCGACTGGTAATGCATATAGATGACAGCTGCGCGTTGTCCGAACGACACTTTGATAAAAATGCCTTCGTAGCCGATGCTTCATTCGGAATAGATTGTGAAATACAAACTGGGCCGTAAAAGAATCCCGATCGAATGCATCTACCTACATATCGATCGAATCGTCAGAGCTTGCGGAGTGGATTAGAACTGTCGGGTTGAAATCGAAGCTGTCACTGCACACACGTACCATACAAAGCTATCGATGCATTTTTATTCAAAATCGACGGTAATCCTGTCGCTGTATGCATATTGATTATCGTTCCCTGAATGAAATGGTGCAAGCAACACAATTAATCTCTTTTTCTATATCACGTAATTAAAGATAGAATCTATTGAAAGATTAATATATTAATAACTCTTTGCATCTGCTCTTATATAATGCTATTAATACGCTCGACTGAATCTCACAAGGCCACAAATTGTAAATAAAAAAAATCCGAATAAAAATTGCGAGATTAGTGCATATTGAAGAAAAAAAGAAGAGAGAGAGAGAGAGATGTCGCGACGACTTTTCAGACTAAAAAAAATTTCAAGGAAATCGAAAGCGTTACTGCAAATAATAAAAGAAATATTGGGATGTTGTGATAGGTTGCATGAGGTTGCGATTTTCCGTACTGACGAACGAGAATTTTTACATGTGACCGATAATTATACTGTAACGGTAATTTATCATTGGCGGCATTCGATCACGTTGCCGTGACATGATCTCCCGGCGGATCCGGTCGGCCGCCGGTTGCGCGATTATATCGCGCAGTTGCAATCCGCACACAGAGAGGAAGAATTCCGGTCGAGCGGGCGCACTAAGGGAGCACGACGCTCTCGACGTTGCTCTCTGGGGTATGCCCGAGTAAATCAGCTACTGTCAGGATGGATGTGGAATGGATATGATGGTGCCGGGCGAAATGATTGGCGTACCGGCCCGCGGGGGACCAATCGTAACCGCAGTAATGGATCATCGATTTTTCCGTGACCTCCGGGATAAACGGTCCCGATGGGGGTGACTTCGCGGCCTCGTCCCTGAAATTACGATTTTCCAAGCAAGCGACGGCGTGGCGGCGTCTTGACCGCCTTCACCGATTTGCCGAACGGTACGGGCCAACAAATAAATTAGTCAAAGCGGGGATTTAAGGCGTCCTCGGTTTCCATTAGACAAGCTTCTCGACGAGGAGAGAACGAAGGAGTATGGTACTGGGACGCCTGTCCGACCTCCTCGCTGTCGCTATTTGTCTGGGAGGGAAGCCAAGTTGAAAGAAGCTAATTTCGAGTCTCAAGCTGGTACCGCAGAAAACGCGGTCTCCTTCTGTTTTTCGTGCCTCTTCTATAAGAGAAAAACTGTTTAATAACTATTTGTAACTATGACTATATATTACTATAATTATAATTATGACTACTATAGTATTAGTAAAAATAACTATATGTATAGTTTTGTCAATTAATACATGTATGTAGTTGGCAATCGAAAATGACTATAATTATAATCAAATAATTATAATTATAGTTATTTTCAGGAAGGGACAATCATATTAATATGAGATATAGTATATGCTTAAGATATTATTAAGATATTATATAATATAGTTGTTCTTATTATAAAATATCAAATAGTTTTTCTCTCAATGCTAGAATACATATCGCTGTCCGAGGCACGTAAGTGGTTCTTCGAGTCAAGTTTGTCAGTGGATTACGATTACGTTTATAAACGAGCAACATTCTTGGACTAATCGACATTGTAAAATCGCGAAACGTCGATTTATATGTAAACTTCTTATGATATAAACGTTATCTTTACGAAAATCTATATGTGATTCAATACAACAAGGAAAATTGCAAGCATAAATAAGAGCACAGTTGGTCTTGATATAGCAGCGTGTTGCGTTTGGCGCAATTGCATAAAATGAACTCGATAACAAACATATAAACATAAATAACGTGCGAACATGTTTAATCATGAATGAATTATTATTATTCATTTTCTTGTTACTTGCATATAAAAGCCATCTTTTTCTCTTAGTTAATCGATTTATTTGCCTTCAGACTGATTCTGATTAAATTTGCTGCGAGATACAGAAGAGAGAAAAAAAGGAAAAAGAAACTGCGTAGTGAAGTAGTAATTATTTTATTTAATGTATCGCTTATTACTTTATTTATCATTTATAACGTATTATAAAGATTTTACCTCCTAATTTTTTGGATATAGTGGAATATATCTAAAATTTCTATCGATTTTCTAAATTCAATAATTTTAATGCTGTTAGAGAAAATAAAACGCTATTATTATTTTTAGTGTAATACATTATGGGGAATACATTAAACATATGTAATTATCTCGAATACTCTCTAAATTCTTTGGAGAGGAATTTCACACTAAAGAGAGAAAATTCTGTCAATCTTGAAAAAGAATAATAGAATTTTCAATCCTTTTTTAAGAATAAGATTTCACTCTTTACAGTGACATTTCACCCCAACGAATTTAAAGAATAAAAGAATTGCACTAATCTTTTACTATCCGCTTCCAAATATATGCGAAAGTCTACAAAAGAATCGAAGAAACACATCTATGATATTACGCAAATGTCTAACTTTCTTGGATTGTTTTTCCGTGTTAGCCGTGCAAGTAGATCTCGTAAATTTCATCATTTATCGCGCGTACTCACAGTTGACAAGGTCGCGCGCGATTACATTTGACTTTTCGCGTGCAATCAGTATCTATTTTCGCTTCGCGTCAGTACGCTCTCTCGGACGTTACTAGACATATTCGCCGTTCTCCATTGCAGCACGTGTAAGCTAAATAATTTAGTAGCTTGTTCCGCTACAATTAGCGCAGACATCGGAACGGTGCTTTATCGCATCAGCGGATCGATAAATTGGATAAGGCAACGGCAGGGGTGCTTAATTACGCAACTCTGTTGCCGTGGTGGTAAAAAAGCATTGCAATTTTTCACACATACATTACGCGATATGTATTACTTCCAGCGGCTTAGCATTACTTCGTTTATAATAAACGACAGTATCGTAATCGTGACGAAAATGAATTTCGTGATTTCGTGACGTAGATACAGGTACGCTTTGCCATCCCTCTCGAATCCAACTCGATTCAATTAGCAATTAAATTTGCACCGCGATAGAATTTTACCGTAATTGTGATTCAAATAGTAATCGTTTTAATATGAGCTACTACATTTAATATGAGCTACTTCTCTTTTAATCAAATGCAAGTTCTGATTAAATATTAAGATCAATCTTGAGCTTTTATATCATGAAATAAATTTATATTTTTTGTCAATCCATGTCGATGAAATTTTCAATTAAATATACATACAAATGAGATTTGAATGTTTAACATTGATTAAAATAGCTTAATTAAAATTAGACTTTATAATTTTACAAATTTTACAAATTATTTGTAAAATATCTATTTATAATTATTTTTGCTAAATATTGTGTATATAAAATATATTCAATTTCTTTTCTTTATAATTCAAGCTTAGGTGATATATTTGAGAGAGGAATATATTATATAATTATTCTCAAAATAGATAATTTCAATCAAACGAGATTAGTATTAATTCTTATAGAGAACTTTGATATGTAACAATTGCATTAATGATATGACCGGATCTCCACGATTATGTGAAAATCACAATGTGACAGTATAATTGGATAATTCTGTTAATAACATGATTACCTATTATTCAGGTTAACAAGCGCATATATTGACTTGATTCGTATTTTGGAATCACACTTAAGTCTAATCTTATCTAATTCAGTGTCCCTTTCTTTTTTTCAATTTTCATTTTGCAAAAATACATCATATTTTATATCTATATTTAGCAACCATGCACAGGATCTCATAATAATAATGTAAGTTATTAAAATGTATGGCATATTTCATAAAGCTACAGGATTAAATAATTTAAATGTAAATTTAAAGAAAATAAAATATTTGATACTAGTAAAAAGATCATTTAATGATACTTCTGGATGCTAATTTTGTCAAAAGATATAGCTCTGATGAAATGATGAGGAAATTTTTTTTCTATACAATTACGTTATTAAATTTATAAAATTGTTAAATTTATAAAATTATTTATAAAATTGTTTAGAAAGGCAATATTTGCTAATCATACTATGGTAATATGATTAACGTTTTTAATATTTCAGATTTTTCACCGTAATATAAGATGAAATCGTTAAATGAGAAATAATCTCAGATAATCTCATATTTATAAATATTATCGAGTATAAGAATCACAAGAAATAATAAATGCTAATATGTTAAGATATTTTATTATGTGGTATTATACATAGTATTACGTAACACAATCTTTTTTGAGAAATCGGGTAAATGAAAGTACGCAGTAGTTGGAACGTGATCAAATAATAATGTCAATCAGTGCAGAAAATTGATTGCATGTGTTTCATTAAAAACAAATGTTCTTCGACTCTCTTTAGAAGTCATCATCAGCGTTACAGTTCTTCAAAAATATGAGACATCATGCATCAATAGCAGTCACTTAAGAATTGAAAGATCCTAAGTGAAGTACATGAATCTTGCAATCTTATACAATTCATTTTATTTGATGCTGAGAGATGTGATTAACGGAACAAATAATTATAAGAATAAAGTCCAAGAATTCGTGCAATAACCATTATAAAAGATATATATAGTCAGAGTATAAGATAATACTAATTAATCAAGGTACGGTAGAGTAACAACTTTTTTTTATTATTTCAGTGATTTGTTGAATTTTTTTTTTAATTGTGAAACGGTAACAGCAACACAGATAATCGAGAGTCTGCAGAAACTATTATATGTTAATATTAAGAAAACTGTCCTTCTTGCGGGACACGAAACCCAATAACGCAATAGTCTCGGGATGTCATTTATCAAGCTTAGCGGTTAGCTGCGTTCAAGGGGGTGTTCGAACGAACGAGCGAATGTAATAAAAAGCTCGGGTGCATAAGCCTGTTTACAAAGTCTGGCTACGTTCTGCGGTGGTATAGCGGGTTGCGTACAGAGCGCTCTAGAGCACATTTATCGTCACTACGGACCGCCCACATTAGACGAAGGACATAAATCCCTGAAAGTAATCCAGGACGATGCGTGGAGACTCGCGCGAACGCATTCACCCCCATATTCGGGGTGATACGTCGACTTGAATTTGATTATAGAAGCCACAGAAAGAGAGAGAAAGAGAGAGCCGGAGGGTGTACGTCGGTTGGTGGATGTGTAGGACATGAAGCATACGCGGGGGACAGGGGGAACATAAAAAGGGACGTGTTTTATTTAAAACCGACGGTCGGCACTCCGCTAAAGCCGTATGTAGCGATGTACATTGTGCGCGCGCACGCCACCGTTATAGCGGGGAATATACCTTATGCATTATTCAACGTGATATCGATATTACTAATTCAATTGCAATTCCACTTTTGTGAAACGCGGATCCGGTCGGGAATCCCCGGGCATACTTGCTGCCTAATTAATACAGTGACGTTGAAAATTATTCTGGCCAAAACGAGATACGTTTTGATTGCCGTCGCGACCTATCAAGTCGCTCATGTATAACGTGTGACCCTTTCGAAAACGTTTATCTTTTACTTACACGCAGCTCTATAATCTCTTTTCAAAAATTGTAAGAGAATGTAAGAGAGTGCTTATTAAAGCCGCGCTCCTCATCGTTGCATACGAGCATAACGAAGATATTTCTCTCTACACGGCCAAAGACGGCCCTGACGTAATGGATGCATTTACCTTGGTAGCACATAAGTGCTTTGATAACGATAGAAATTGCGCCATGGACACGGCGTTACTAATAACTGCCAAAGAACATGTCGCTTCTCCGAATTCTCCGAATAAGTACATACCGTCAGAAGTCACGGCTCGTTACGGCCGCCTCAGTGAACGATACAACAGTTGTGTGTACTGTGTACACGTATCCGTTCTAATTCGATTATTTCGTCGATATATATAATTCAGATATCAGTGCATTAGAAGGGCTCAAGCTAATTATCTGTAGGTAGACAAGCCCCTCTTAACACGTTGAAGGACGACGGGGACAAAGTTTCCGAGTTACCTTTCGGCTTTCATGTGGTTCACGTCTTCTGCTGTTAGACTGTTACAAGTAAATTGGTAATTGGGTCATTGCGATGGTAACGTCGTATCACTGTACATTAAAATCACAAGTTCTACATACGCTAAGTAGATGTCAATACTGAAAATCCAAGTATGAAGTACTTTCATATATATATATATATAAAATGTATGTATATATGTATGATTTCCGTGTAAAAATAATATACTGTACCGCATACAAAAAATGAATTCACATATTTAACTCTTTGATGTCACATTATGCGAACGATACACTTACAGCGAATTCGGATGAATGCATTGGTACACATTGATGCACATTAAAGCCGTTACACACTGATTTAATCTAAGCGTGAAAGTGAAATGCAAATGTTTCGAATTATAAAATAAATATTTTACTTTGCATAATAAAATATATTAAAGATTTCACGATTTAACCCGTTTCTATATTTCTATTAAACACATTTTTACTGCAATTTGTGTACAGCTTTAATATGCACCAATGCATTGAGTGCGTATATTCAATCGAATTCGCTTATTAATTATAGATATTGTACACTCAATCCAATTCGATTGTTTTTAACTTTTGTAAAAATGAAAATTTTGTTTAATCAAAATGCAAGATAAAGAAACGTAACAATATCAAGTAAATGTATCTTTATTAATTTAGTATAATTAAATATTAATTATTATTATTTAATTATAATTAAATATTAAATATTAACTTAATAATTAAATAATAAATAAATTTAGTAATTAAATAAATTAGAAAAGTTATAAACAATGAAAAAAGGATTGGAAAAGCATTAGAAAAAGAAAAACCTGGTATGCTATATCAAAAATGGCATCGAAGAATTAAACGTGTAGAATATCATTTCTTTTTTATGGAAAAATCACATACATATCACATACAACTAAATCACATACATGTAGGAAAAAACATTTATTATACATGGATTAGTAATGGATAATTTCTCTTACGCCTCGAATTTTTATTGGACTGTGAATACTCTGAATAATTTGAATTGTTGACTCTAATCTGTAACAGTTAAACTCGCGAGCAGATTAATGTATACATCGTAAAACAATATTCTGAATTTTAATAAATCATTTGTTTAAATAATAATATTTACTAAATATAAAGATATGTTTAGTACAAGAGCCACATTAATTTGATTAAATTGACTAAATATTTATTTACTGTAAATAATTGGCATTTTTCCAATAAATATTTATTAAAATTAAATACATTTTTTTCACTGTATCTCACAAACAAATTGAGAGATCCCTATTAGATTCACAAGTTTTCTATAAATATATAAAATAAAGTTACGTTGATATTACCATTTCATTAACTTTGATTTCCAATTTTCTTCTAGATTTGTTCGACGATTACTGAGAATAAGGAAAAATATCTAGTTCACGATCTCTCAGAATTACTTAAACAATTAAACCATTACTTTGCGCAATTTCCAACTTTCTCGTATTATTCTGAAGGATCAAATTCGATAAAGAGTGAAATGATTTCACATTATCATTTGCTATTATATATTAAATAAGAGCGCATAAATTGTTGTCTGTACACCCGTGTTATTTTGTTTTTCCCAATTGCATCATTATCCATCGTATCGGCTATGATAATTTTACTAATCGAGTAATGAGCGGTTTGCATAAATGAACAGCGGTATCTCTGATTTTCTACCATCCGACGATCTACATGGGGAGCTAAATGTGATCGCGTCGAGATCTGGTATGAATACGAATACACAGAATTTACTATAGAAGAGAAATCCATTTTATATGACATTTTATCAAATGCTATAAATTCAAAACAATCTCACCCTACATGTAGATGTAAATATAACTTCCAGAGTAATTTTTACTTAACTATTATTGCATTCACGCCATTTCAGAAATTTTTAATTTAGAAAACATCAAGAACGACAGACAAATTAATATTGTACGAAACACATTAGATAATTAATTTTCTTCATTTAAGTGAGTTCCATCACTTCATGTTTACTTGACAACTAATTCTTAAATTTGCTACATTCAATGTTATAATTTCAAGAAAACTTATAATTTCATAAAAATGAGATTTGTCAAACGAAATTTTAATAAAAGAAACATTTTTCCCGTTTTTTGTTAAGAAATCCCTTCGGTACAGTTCGTTATCAAGTACACCCCCACATTATTGCGATAAGATTACATCTCATCAGAAGTTGTATAACGGAACTTTCAAAAAAGGATCGTTTTGTATTTAAAAGATTGGCGATTTATTCACCCAACCGAGTATTCGTGTACTGAGGGTCGCAGGGGTAAAGCGACCCTGAATCAGTCGTAAATTCTTCAGTCGCATTGGGTTTTGCAAACCTAACTGTGAAAAGGAATCCTCGTGAGGAAGCCGTCGATCGTGTAGGTCGAGTGAGGGGACGAAGGGAGAGGACAACCTGCTGGTTTCGAAGGAGCGATTCGACGATTTCGAAGGTCGGGGCGTATCGAATCGGCGGGATCGTCCGGCGGGACGGAATGGAACGGCCGGGGGTTGACGAGGCGGGATAGGGGTCGCAGTCCCTTCGCAAGCACGACGTAAAAGTATATTACTACACGTGACGGAGAAGAGCCTCACCGTGTGCAGAAAGGGAGAGACTTACGCCGAAGTGTGCGTAAGTTTGCCGTCGCTTTTGAGGGTGCACGTTTATATACACACACATACTTACAAGCACATCGTGTACGAGGTTGCGTGTGTACGCGGGACGTGTAATTTGTTCGTGTTACGTTACGTGGAAGATCGAGACCGTCCTCCGTCGGGTGCCTTACCCTCCTCTACGTCTTTCCCGCCTGCGTTCTAATAAAAAAGTGCAATCTTTCTCCTCCAGCGTTACATTACGCCCGGCATCCCCCGTCCGTTCTCCCTCGCACTGTAGCACATAGCGTTACTGTCGTCGTCGCCACTACGAGAGATTCGTATTCCTAACGCGACACGGTGGATTACGGGATTTATCGCGGATCGTACGTCCCTACGTATCTCTTTGCTCAGTAACAGACCTTCAAATGGAATGAATCTCTCACTGGTGGACGGCAGTGGCGTCGGCGGCGATTTGATGCGCCGCATCGTTACCGTCAGAATCCTTTTCTCTCACTCTGCCTGCAAATAGAGCGTAAATACACAGTGCGTGGATGGTTCCGGGTTTTACGCGAGCTCGCGAATGTGCGTGCCCGCTCTGTCGGGGATAATTAAATGGCAGTCTTAACGTCGCTTTTTACGTTTCGCTCGCCTGGCTGTTAATAATTTTGCGCACGCAATGTTGAAGGACCACGTCGGACAAGCACGACAGAAAAAAAGAGAAAAAAATTGTTTTACTCTGAATTCGCGCGCTCGCATTTCAAGCTTTCGAGAGAAGCGTACACGGTTCTTTTCACTCTTCGTTCCGACCTCTGTCTGTTAGATGAAAACGATCTACCTTTAGCTTTTCTGTTGCGACACAACTTTTTAATGCAGTATAATTTTATACAGTGTGATTCTATTTACTATTTAATTATTCAGTGGTGCACAGCAATGTTAAGTTAAAATAAAGTAATCGTTGAATTATTATATAAAATAGAAATCATATAATTTATAAATACTCATTTAAGTAATATAATAATTTATATATTTTTTAATGCAATTTAAAATTTTATATATTTTTTATTGCAATGTAAAAATCTATTATTTATATTTCTCTCTATTATTTATATTTGACTTGTATTGTGAAAGAAAAAAAAATTATAGAATATAATAACAAAATATTATTAGAAATATTCAAATTAAAAGCGATAGTATATTGGAGCGAGAAACTAATAATTTTTGGGAATTTTTTAGCAGGAGAGAACGTAATACTATGATTAAATATAAGAAAATATTAAAAAGAGGGTTGTTCCCCTTTTATACTCTCCTAAAGGTCGATAGACATTATTTGTGGACGAATTTATTCTGCGGGTTTCTCGACAGTTGGCGGACTGTAATTTTATTAGTTTTGATACAGAAATCTATCAGAATAATTTTAATGTTGGAAAAAAGCGCGACGTTCTTTAGAATAATTCAATTGAATGTTATTGCAATTAAGATTGTCGCCTTATTAAATAAGCCATCAATTTAATAATTATTATTAGTTTTGTCACTGAAAGATATTCTTGTGACACTTTTGTCCTCAAGTCACAATTACCCTGATTGACCCTAGACCCGCCTCTGGTTTAGGTCATTGGCCTAAAACTGGGGGGATGCATTTTCCCTGGCAGGGTACGATGACATACGAGGAATATAATTTATTAGCTTAAGAGTTAATTTAGAAGTAAGTCACATAGGAACCTAAAATTTTCAGTTTAATTTCTATTAAAGGAGATAAAAATGTTTAAATGTAATAAGATGTGAAAATAAAATATTAAAAAATTTCTAATATTTTAGCATAAATTTAAGCTTACTATTTGAACATACAAAATGCATTCAATTTCGTAAAATCTGTAAAATAGTTCTTCAATTAAAAAATTATCCGTTTGAAGAATCAAAATACAATCGTGATCATCAAGATGCGAATTTCATAATGATTCACGCATGATTTTGTTATACGCGGTTAATTTATCCGATAGGAACGCGTTAGTCATTTATGCCAGTCGCTTAATTATGCATGGCACTTTAGGTGAACTAATTTACGATAGCTATCGAGAGCCTATTGTACGTTCAGCCACGATCATTACTGCCGTTACTACGCCGTTACAATAAGCGTTATATTAATTTTCTCGACGATAGATATCGATTCGTCTGCTTTGCTTCGAATACGCTTTGTCAATTTCTGACAAGCAGATTTTGCGGTATTACCGCTTTTCTCGGTAGACTCTTTCCTCTCATACTTCGGTTACCTTCTCTTCCTGAATTTCTATTCTATCGCGAAGGCGAATGCGCTTCTAATGTATCGAAGTTTCTCACGAATGTCTCACACACACGTCGCGCGTTGAAATGACAAAAATTATACGTCCAATATCTTTGTAAAACGTACTTTGTAAAATTCACATTGTCTTGTATTGCGGTACTCGGCACGATTCGAACAACTTCGAAGTCGCGATTTAACAACTGTTTTAATTGTTTTATTTGGGGAAAAAAGATAACGAAAAATTTAAATTGCTTGAATTTCTAGAGTTTTGATATTTCAATTCAAACAATGAAAAGCTTCCTAGACTTTCAGGAAGTGAGAAAATGCTATAAAAAAAAATCATAAAACTTATTATAGAAATAATTGATTTAATTAATGAAATATAGTTTTAGATAAAATTTTAAATGATTCTTCAATTGCACCTAGAGATATATTTCTAAAATTATCAACTAAATACTTACAATAATTCAGTAAAGAAAACATTTAAATTTTCTATTATCATTATCAAATACAACGTCCTTAAATCTCGATTAAATTTTTAGTTTAAATTTCAATTAATTAAAAGCTCAACAAAGAGAAATTGGAGAAACAAACAGCAAATAACAATTTCTCCCTTGAATCATATGCCTGTAATAAATTTGTTCAAATAAACAAGCTATATATTAACAACAACAAAAATTATAAAATTAGATAATAATAAAGATAATAATACCAAGATAATTTCATTATTTGCCTGCCGCATTTGACGGTGATGCGAAACATATTAACTGCGACTTTAATCTTATTTTCAACGTTCAAAGAATGGGAAACTTTTTTTTAGGAAGGCACTCTCGTGACAGCCGAAGTTATTGAAATTGCCCTCGGATACTCAAACGTAATACCAGAAATTTCCGTATGAATGTGAGATGCATTCTCGGGATCACGCTGATGATTTCGGCTCCCCGCGAACATTTCCCATGATTGACATGGCTAGTCAGGCTTGCTACGTTATAGCTCGTGCGAAAATTGGAAAACAGGGGGAGGACTCAATTCGTCCGGCAGCTGCGCGGCAGTTGCGTTAAGTGAGAACGCAATTACCGTCTCTACCCCTCGTCGATCTGGGGCCCGCTGCGGATCCGGAGGCGTGTATACGCGGGGGGGGGGGGAAGGGGGGGAAACTCGCCTGCCGTGTAACATACTGCCCCCATACGTTCCTCGCGAAAGGGGCGGCGAGATTTCGTTAAGTTCTAACGATCGTCAAGTGTAACATCGCGTTCTCCATTCCTCGCGTTAACGATCGTTAAAACGAATCGTCGCGCGCTCTCGCGCAATTCCGCCCGGGTGGATTCGGTGCTCCTCGCATTCGAGCTCGCATTGTCAGTAGTCGCGGCATTGTCAGTGGTCGACGCATTCGGCCGGTTGTTCGAGCGATAAATGAGTCTCTCTCTCTCTCTCTCTCTCTCTCTCTCTCTCTCTCTCTCTCTCTCTCTCTCTCTCTCTCCTTTTTTCTTTCCGCCTTTTTTCTCGAATGCGTTTCCCGGATGCGAATGTCGTATCTTTTATCTCTCTACGTTTGTCGCTGTTCTGCAATTTCATTTTAGCTGAATTATTACGGTTTTCGACGTTTAATCAATTTCTTTTTTTTTTATGAAACGCTGTTTTTAATAATAGGTATCAAAGATATAGGCACAAGATGTATGCTATTATTTCTATGAGACCTGTCCTCTCTTCTTGTTGAATATTTCAAAAAGCGCCTTAACAAAAACTATGTAAGGAACCATAGTAATAATTATACTAATTATAGGATATGCAAATTTGGATAATTTTATCAGTTTATTCGCATTATATAAAGAGTACCTTTTAAAAACAGGAAAATAATGGCGCTGCCACTCACGAGCGCTCAACGTTACTTTACTTCACTATGTACTTTTTAAATGGTTATTTCTGCATTAATGTTAATCGCTCGCGACCGCGTGGCGTTTGTTTTATATACTTTATGCTCGTGCGAATTAATTTTCTATCTTGTATAAATATTGAAAAATCGTGAGATAATAATCATGTCAAATTTTTCAATGCATAAACTTTCTTTCTAACAGTTTTATTTTTGTCGAGAGACACATTCTTTCTTCAGATTTTTTACTGCACGTAGTCGTTAATAATATAAAATATTTCAATATAATATACACATATTTTAATTTGCGACCAATTTCATTTAGACAAAACTCTCGAAAAAAGCAATTATTTCTAGCCAACTTCTTAATATATCTATTAATCGCGATACTTATATTATTTTAAATTAAAATTCTGAGAAAATAAGATAAACAGAAATTTAAGTGAGCAATACAAGGTTCTTTCATTTAATTATCTTAAAAAAGTTAGTTAGTTCAAAAGAAATTCATTATTTTCAGTAATTTACAATTAAAAAGATCAATCCAAATTAGTCTAAGAATTCATCATCTTCGTCGATATATTTATATACATATATATTTATATATATATATGTAGGTAGCTTGTGTTCTCACATGAAAATGTATTTATCTAATATAAAAGTTGATGGATGTGACGATGAAAGAATTTTAAATATTTGCCGCGATGAATTTATGGAGATTTAAATATGCCACAAGCTGAATTTATGCTCTAAAAATAATTTTATAGAGCCGTTATGTAATCACCGGGTTACGTGCTATACGTATGCGTTTACGCCTTGCGCGTACTGATTAGCGCGCGCGTCCTTGGTAATATGTACGCAATTATTTATGCAAACCAATCCGGTTATCGTCGGATCCGTTTTGTATCGCATTGCGGGGTATAGAGGGAGAGAGGCGGGGACATTAGTTAGCATCAAATGAAGGGGGTGTTTCGAAATCGATTGGATCGTCGGGAGATGATGAGCCAACACCGAGGGGAACAACCATCGGCTGTTGCTGCCGCTGTCTGTCCGAAAAGTAAGGGTAGATCAAAGCAGTGCAAATGAGGAGGTTAACGGCCTAAGCTGGTTCTATTTGTCTTTATTATTGGCGTGCATAGTCGTATATACATTTGGGATTCGTATTAATGTTAAGCTTCGAATTAACAAAGATCACGACAATGAGTTTATAACAACGAAATAATGATTATCCGAACAATTTAATGTAATTTTTGTGTGCTTTATATGTGTAAAAGAATATATAAAATAAACGAGTGTATTATATTTAAAGATTGAGACATTGTACGTGTGTTTTCTTTTGATGATTCCTCTTTCTCCTCGCTACCTTACATTCATTTTTTACCTTACTTCATTTCTGTGGTTTCACTTTTTAGAATACCCCATTTTCAACAGTGAACATTCATGCGGAACATCATTAATGGATGTTATTTTATTTTCTTTAATAAAGTTTTATTTTCCGTGATTTAACATTTATTATTTTACAGAATTTTCATCTAATATTATCATAAATTACTGTAAAAGAAAAATCGCAAGCTTACTGTACACATTATTTATTAATCTCTCTTTTATTAACCTCTCTCCATTAGCCTAATTGGACTTTAAAAGTGTATTTGATTGTAAATTTAGGTAGATAAATTTAAATATGCAAAAAAAAGTAAAATACACACACACAATCCGATTTCTATAATAATCTCATTGTTAAAGCTTTCACATGCAAGAATGTTTTCAGATTTTTATATAGTTCGAAACAATATAAAAATCTACACTAAAGTTTAAAGATCCAGGTTATTAATAGAAAAAGCAAAATTGGTTGACGGAGAATTAAGTCTGTCCTAAATATTTATTTCTCTCTGACATTTGACTGACATAAGCAGGTTATAAATCAGATTACTAAAAGGAATGAGAAAATTACTAAAATAAATTTTTTATTAAAGAGATCGTTACAAAAGTACGTATTTCGGGATTGGAAGTTTCATTTTCAAGTGTTTCATTGAAAGTGGAGAATAAGATTGTGCATTACACGAAACTCAAATAATAAATCCGAATGCGGTCGCCCTAATGAAATCTCTGAATACAGGATTCGTGATTTCGTGGACCAGAAGACTGACGACTATGTCGTGGGTGGCATTAAGAAAATAAACTTCCTCGAGCTGGGCCTCGGAATGTCCTCTCGTTAGTTCTCCTGATGCCAAAGCCGCGAGATATATACCTACTCCGAGAGGGTCTGAATGCAACCCTCCTCGACGGAACTCCTGTCTCGCGGGCTCTACTCCCGTTTCTTCTTTCAACGTCGCAAAAAGGGAGCCGTTTACCGTCCACAGGCTCAGGGCGATACTGCGGAATATTGCGATCTAGTATCTTCTTCACGGGGAAACGCGCAAACGGCGGACAAAGAACGTAAAACCGTCTTGAAAAATATTACTTGCGCGCTATCATGCCACGACCAAGTTCCTTAATTCCTCCCGATGAATTTTTAATGAATCTCGTCGGGCATATTGGTTTCTTTATTAACAGTGTGCAGAGAATATTTAAGTTAATGATTACGGTATCTCTGTAATAGGGTGGAATTTTTTAAATATAAAGGGCCACTACGGGCTCCTTTTATCTTCTTTTTAATCTTCTCGTAAGGAGGGATGAAATTTTCTCTGAAGTGGACGAAATCGCCGAATATTAAACATAAACGCACTCGGGTCAACCGTCCCTCTCGTTTAAAGGTAAGGCTTTTATATCTCAAGCGAAACATGATGAAGTAATGTAATTTCCCTGAAGCAATTATGTAAAGAATGCGAATACGAAAAAGAGAGTACGCTTTAATATAAAATGGATAATAATTATATAGTATAATAAAGACATATATGTTATAAATATTCTATTTTATTCCCTCTTTCATCAAGCTTTATATTACTTTTATATTTGATTATATCTAATTCTATCTAATTTAATTTTAATTATTTGGCAAATAAATTTCGTTTTGGTATAATTATGCTGTTCTAATTTCAGTATCTACAAACGAATAATTTACAGCTAAATAGTCATTTTCATTTAATTAAAGAGCTCAGGTGCGGTAGAATAAAACGACGGAAATCCTTAAGAAAACGTCGTTGTTTGTCGAGCAGAGAAAGTTAAACATCTATAGACGACGAGGAGGAAATTAATAGTCCGCCCGCCTGTTTCGATGTTAAGATGTCTACTTGCTAATTAAAATTTCTGCTCCTGGAAGCGGGTTAGAAGCCGCCGACAAATAACAGGACGCTCCGCACCCCAAAGTGATTATCCTACAAAGAGGAAAGGCTCTACTCTCGGTAGACGGCTAATCATCACGATGCACCGTTTAATTGCTTGAAATAGCGTGTATTCATAGTCTCATGAAAGCTTATACATCCGACACACTGGTTGTATTGTTTATCAAACAATGTTGCATTATTTTACAGTAAAGCAGCTTCTCCTCATGATGCAGAACACGTAGCAATTTCGTTTTCGATATCTTATTGCACGCTGGCCTTATTCAAGATTGATTCGACATTTCAGTCAATTGATATCAGTTCTTTCTTTTCGTAAGAGAGATGAATTAAAATACGAAGATGTTTAACGCGACTTAAATTGGTTGAGTAAAAGCACAGCGGGGAACGGGTCGCCGGTTGACCCTTGTCTTATTTGAATCCTTGTTTTATTTGACATCGAGGCAAGCGTTGACAAATTCCATTCCGTTAAGTGGAGACGCGTCTGACGTGTCGGGTTTCGCTAGCTCGTTCCGCAGACGCGTTCCATTCGGCAAGGAGAAGCTGACGACGTGGTGAGATATACCGAAGTTCTTCATCGCTCGACGACAATCCGGCTACGTCTCTCTCGTTGCCTCTTGCTCTCTCTCTCTCTCTCTCTCTCTCTCTCTCTCTCTCTCTCTCTCTCTCTCTCTCTCTCTCTCTCCTTACATACTTCGCTTACCCGCGTAACCCCTTTACACTCTTTCCTCCTCCACAAACTCCGTCTTACGGGGAAAGCTACTGAGAGAAGCATCCCTTTTCTGGCTCCCATACTTCACCGATTCCGATTCATCCACCCTACCTCTCCCGCTATCTGCCATTCTATCCCTTTTCGTCCCTTTCACCTTATACCCATCATTCTATCGTCTCCCTCTTTTCCTTCCTCCACAGTCTCTCGTTACACTTCGCCCCCTCGGTGTTCACCCCAATACGTTACGCTTAGTTTGATTCAGCACGTGGTACCAGTCAGCCAGCTCTATATTCTCTCACTTTTATTTCACAATCCCTCCCCCTCCCTCTCTCTCACGGAGAATATTTTCTGTGTTTGCTGGTACGAATTTTCACTAATTTTGACTTGCGCGTTACGAGGTGACACTCTCGGCTGAATTTCATTGATCGTCTAATTTCAAAGTACACTCTTTTTCTCGCGTGACATTTTCTCGTGTCAATCGATTTCGATCGCTGTTAATTTTATATATTAAAAAAATTTCTGGTTAAAAATGAATAAACTAAAAGATTCTGATCATATCATTCAGAATGCTGATATTATTGGAATTATAATAGATTACAATAGATTCAATCAAAAAATTCTGATTCGTCCATTTTCAATCAGAAAATTTCAATTAATGTAATTATACCTTTTTCCAATTTATTAATAATAATTATTTCCTATAATTGTGTTTTAAGTGAGAAATAATTGTATATTCAGCTTTTAATTGATGTGTCAGTGAAAAATGTACAAAATCTGGATTGAAACATTAGAGAAAAGAATTAAACATATTATTTACGTGTTTTCAATCCTGCAGAATTGTTATTTATCGAAAGATATTTATTTTTACAAATTATTCCTGTTTGGTTATAAACAATTTCAAAATGTTTGCTTGCGCCTCATACTATTTTATTTATTAAATTATTTCGACATTTTCGTTTGCGTTATTTATTTATCAAATGGATTACTTTATGATCTATATAGACTTTTTAATTTATGGATTATAATGAATATTGCAGAAAATAAATTGATGAAAGCATATCAATTATTGCCATCAAACCAAGTAATAGCAACGATTTACAATTTTTTTATTATTATTATTCTGCTAGAAATATGTAATATTTAACGTTATATAATTTTTGACATAAATACACTAAAAAAACGTACTAAATTTTAATAAATATTTATTTGAATAGTACTAACTTAACTATACTTTACATATAAATATTTACTAAATAAAGAATAGTTGGTCCAATTAATAGTTCTCGTATCAAAAATAAATATGTTTACATATAGTAAATCTTCAGCTATAGTATTATTAACAAATTAATTTATTAAAAATTAATATTCAATGTATTTATTAATAATTTTCAGTGTATTTATTATCTAACATATTTTCATGGTACACTCCCTTATAAAAATGAATGATTTCACATCCAGATATTTGCATAAAATGAGAAGAAAGTACATTCGTCATAATAGAGACTAGGTGGCAAAAGGATTAAAGCGCAATCTCCGTTCCGGAATAACTTGTCAGGAAAGTATATTTATTATTCTTTAGTAGACGTAAGTAATATGCAAGAGTTATGTCAGAGCGCGGTAGGGGGTCTCGGGAAAGTTTGAAGTATAAGTAAGATGTAAACGTAGATCTCGCGACGACAGAGAATTCCTGGGATTCGCGGCTGCGGCTGCTTTACATATTAACTAATTCCACCATTCGGTGGAAGTTTGAATTAGACCATTCCCCGGTTAGTAATATCGCGTAATGCGATGTACGCGGTGCGCGGTTCGAGACTGATTGTAAAGGGTGTCGGAATGTATCGGTAATCTGCGTTACTAACTAGCAAAAAGCCATTGCAGCAGGATTAAAATATTCTCTTCCAAAACATACCTTTTCCAGAGAACCGTTTTCCTCGCTCATTTACTTTTTTAATTGACAAATGTGCCTAAATAACAAACTTAGTAATAAGGTATGCGTTGAACCTAACATTAGAGAAATGTCAAAGACTTAAAAATATTGCGTTATTATCATCGTAAAGAAGAAATCATTTCAACGTTTCTTAAGAGACATGTTTAGAAGTTTGTCTAAATGAGTCAAATCATAAACAAATATTATACTAAAGCTATTATAAAAGCAAATCTATAATTATAGCTTAAGCTGTAAATATAAACAAGCAACTCAATTTTATTGTATTTTCTTAAGAAATTTTAAATGTTTATAACGCGATAAATAGTTACGACTTAAAGCTTAACAAATAAAAATAAAGCTTAAAGTCTGTATTTGAGAAACAATTTTTTTAATGCTGATTAAGTAGGATTAATTTTTCAATGTGAATGATAGAGTGAAGACTTGCAAAATTGATAAATAGAAAGTCCAATTTCCGGAGTTGCATTGATTAAAAAAGTAGTTGATGTAGTTCAATGGCATAAAAAGCGCATAAAAGTTTGAGCCTCTTCCTCTTCAAAATGCGCTTTTACGGAGGAACTTGATACGATAATTTTTTGCTGAATTATGTCAATGTCGAGAAAAATATAGCCTTAGCTATAAGTATAAAGTATTTTCAATGTATATTTTTTTAGAAAAGACGGCAATAAAATCTAAAGGAAAATTAACAAAATATTAAAATTATTATAAAAATAAATATTGTTTTTAAATTTATTTTTCAAATTTATTAGATGTTTACATCAATTTGTGAGAATGCTTTATACTTTTGGCCAAAGTTATAATTTAAAATATTTATTAGAATATATTTATCTAGTATCAAATATTACAAAGAAAGCAAACCCCACCAAATAAAAAGATTCGCGTTTACTTTTTCATAAGCAATACAACATAATTCCGATCTTTGTTTCTACCTAATATCTCGCATATTTATTCGCTGCACCTGCGCGTTTTCGACTAACAGTCTCAAAGTCGCGATATTTCGGTGGTTAACTAGATCGAGCGGTATCACGCTGTTCTCCAAACGTGCACAGTCACGTTGCGAGAGAAGGAGCAAAGGAGCTGCCACCGGATGGCAAAAGGGATGTAAGAGGAAGGAGGAAAGCGAAGGGCGAATGAGCAGCGCGGGACGCAGGTAAGCGGTAAGTTTCTAACGAGAAGCATTAGCGGAGTGGACGAGGCGACATCAAATATGTAGATAGCGCTTCGGGGAATTTCTCCGGAGAACAAAGTTGCTACGACGAGGGCTGTGACGGAAGAGCGGAGGAATCGCGGGGGTGTGCGATAGAGACGGCGAGAATGACGAGGAGGTGAGAGAGGAGAACAGAATGAGGAAGGAGATGCTCGGTGGACGGGGGCTACGTCTCATCCTTGGAAGATTCCTTGCGGCACCAGACTCCCCTGTGGTACGCGTCTACCCTCCGTATATGCCGGATAATAATGGGAAAGTCAGCCTAGAGAGAGAATGTGAGAGAGAGAGAGAGAGAGAGAGGGAGAGGACAAGAGAAAGAGGAAGAATGACCTCGCGCCCCGCTGCACCCGGGGCACGAATTAAGTCTGCGGAAACACCGTCGCGACTGGAATTGATTAACCTTCGCGCGCGATGCCGGAACCGTCCGTCGCCTCGGTTACATCCGCCGTGTTTTCCGGCGACACGATCACGAGGAGCGGCGAGAGAGCCATGCAGACAGGACTCACTTTGATCCTGTACTTTAACTTGTCTGTGAAGTCTACCAAACCTATGTATACGAAGATCCTACCAAGAGAAAGAGAGAGAAAAAGAGAGAGAAAGAGAAGACACTTAAATCATTATATCAAGCAAAATTAGTCATGAATATCGCTTTCCATCTTTCAGTAGGCAGAGAAAGGGAAAGTGCTGAAGATGCCGTTAATAATCTCAATCCGGGATTAAACAAACTTCAATTTAGTCGATCTCGATTTTCACCACGGAAGGATAATGAACTAAAATGGCTGAATTTATCACGATGAACAATTGCGATGGATGGAAAACAACTTGGGAAACTACAAGACTTAATTACAAGATCAAGCTGATTTCGTTGAGTCACAGAGAAGCAAATAAATATGCCAAAAAACTTGGCGATGGTTAAATTTAGTTGGTCTTAAGGCATACGGTGCTTAATTCGTGCACCATCCAAGGCTATGTTGACTTGATGGATCGCTTCTTTTGCGTGCTCAGAGCTGACGTTTCAATGTCCGAGTCACGCAATTCTTCAATGTGTCAAATGTTGCAATTAATCATTTTTGTAAGAATGTAAGTAAGATTACTGGAGAATGTTCTGGTATTCAACCGAAATGTAATTCTCTGTCACGATATTTCATCATCAGTTATTGTGAAAAAGTGATTTGGCGCGTTATAGAATGAAGCGCGAGATGACCGATTAAGAAAAATGGAGTAAAATTTTTCTGTACCTATTCTTCATACCGATACTTCACTTTGATATAATTTATATTATGGAAATGACAGTAAAAATGAGTGTGAATAGCAAAAACACACCGCTTTTATACGCCGTAGTCTGGTTGAGATTTTAGATAAGTGAGGCCGCTTAAATATAGACGTCGTAAACTCGCGAGAAACCGGTGCCGGAGATACCGCGGAATAATATTTTGGCAGCTTAACCGACTTTCTCTGTTTGCTGCATTTGTCGTCACACGGTTGGGCTAATAAATCTTCGCATAAGAAACGCGGATCTCGACGAATCGCCCTGAATGGCGGTGAGTCGACGGTAATAATAGTTCTCGAGCCAAAACTTAGTTGTAATTTGTGCAAATGTTACTTCATTTGTATTTCAAAATTCTTATATATAAGAATGTACGATAATCAAGCCTAATGTGAATTTAAGTGCGTATATTATAGATTGTTGATTATACAGAAACTCTGTGAATTCAGTGAAATATTATGTCTTAATAAAATATAAAAATAGAAATCAAGTATCATTATTTATCAAATTTTCCAAATCATATTTAAATAATTAAGAAAAGTCATCTGTATTTATATTTCAATATATACATTCTTATATTGTTATTATATTCGAAATCAAGTGATTTAATCGTTTCTTAATTTCGTAAAATACGTTCCAGATTTATACTTTGCTTGCAAAATTTATATCTCGTATATAATAGTCACGAGCAATAAAAGCTTACAGATTGATATATAGTAGGGAGAATTCGACGTCTCACGCCAAGAATCAGCAGCCGAATAAACGAATCAAAATGAATTGCAGATGAATACCGATTTTTTTCCTGATGACGGTGTCAATATCCGATAAATTCAATTAATCGAGCCACTCGTTAGAACAGCGACGATATCTAAGGTGAGGTCATGACAAAAACTCGTGGGAGAATCACGAAGTGCATTCGTGCCCTCTCGGGTAGCCAGAAAATATCGCCCCGAATATCGTTGGAATCCCCGGTGGTGGGAAACGAACGGTTCTCCATCGCATGCATACAAGATTTAAGTTCGCGAATATGTCGTTACGAGCGGAATTGATTAAAATGCGAGCGATGTATGCGCGCGACTGCACCAGCCGGAGGTGCCCCATTCGTCAGACGTGCACACCACTGTGCATGCAGTGGATAGCGGGACAAGGTGATAACGGCGCCTATGGAATGCGTCTGAAAAATGTTTCCGGTTCGTCGAATGCTAGTGCACACCATGCGTGGATGATGCATTCTCCCCTTAAAGGGGCGAAATCGTTAAATCGGGGGATGAATGTCCAATTCTTTTCTTTTGCGCTTTCGTCGAAATTCTTTGCCTATCCAGAGATCCTCTTCGCAACTCAGGTTCGTATTATTTTACCGATGCTATTTCTTAATGTTATTCAGCTGGATAATTTGGGAAAACGTTACAAGTAAGATGCTAAAATTATTCCGGAAAGAGAAAATAGACGCAAGAGATATTTAATGGTCTAAATTAACTGATGGAATTTTAATGGTTCTATTACTTTGAAGAAACAAAAGAGTTGAAGGTATAATTTATTGGATAGATCGATAGTGACCCAAAATGTCGGGAAAAATTATCTCTTGGAAGTTAAATTGTTCTACTATGCAAAAAAATCCCACATTTACCGTTATCATAATTTATCTATGAATTTTACGACTAGTGTAAAAAGCTGAACTTCTTTTAGCAAAAATTCAGTCAGATATTAGTTATTTAGTAATTTAAAATCGTTTCCACATAAATAATAATATTAAAATTAATAATATAAAAAAATATTAGCAGTAAGAAAATCAGCCAGGTTGTAATATAATTAAAAAAATATGTAATAATTTACTCCAAGTATACGTAAGAGCTTTTAATATCAACTGCTATTTCTTTAGCTAGCACGTTTTATTATAATGACAACGTATATCATAATACTAATTCTATACGATATCTTAAAGTTTTATACGTATAACTACTTGCGTGTTTTCGCTATCATAAGTCAGAAACGAATCTCCGTAGAGTCCTAAATATCTTAACAACTTTAATACTTTGGCTAGCGTGGTAATTTTAGCAAAGATGGCCCGAGGGACATGAATTATTTCCAGCTGCTGCGCTGGTTACTTCAAGGTAAGTACATTTCGCGTGCATCTCGTACACATTTTATTGCATACGTATTGATGCAAAGAAAGTGGCTCAAACGAATTTAAATTCTAATAAATTATTTTATTGCGATATTAATAAAAAGATTGTATTTTTCTTTCACAATAACAATCTTTTGTTTAGTGTGCATGTATATTAAATAAACACATAAACAAAAATAAAATAAATTAAAAAAGAAATTGGATAAATAATACAAAGAAGCAAAATGATAGATTATTTAAACAGTTTAACATAATTAATATTTTAATATATTGTATTATTTAATATTAAAAAAAAATTCATTTTTCATTTATTTGTTAAAATGTTCAGTATAAAGAAATATATTATTATGCAATTAAATATAATTTTAAAAAAATTTTTTGTTAATTAATTGTATTATATTTATAGAGTGAATTTACTTAATACTTACTGCTATTTAAAACTTAATACTATTTTATGCGGATCTTCTGGATTGCAATAATGCAAATAATAATAGTATAATTCGGTTTTGAATATTTGTAACTTGAACAATATCATGATAAGAAAGAGATCATTATTTATACGAATTTTATGATTTACGTAGTTATAAATCTCAGTGTGCTCAACTCGATTTCCTTTTGCGCCATTAATTTTTGTTCGTATATCACACATTAAACCCGTGCCGTGATGCATCGCTTTTAACGGATTAGGAACATATCGATCACGATATTAAGTAGCTTTCACAGTAGAACGACCATTAGATTTGGACACATGTGCGTAGCGAATCGTCGCAGTTTAGTGATGCGAATCAGTGACATTAGAATGGGGAAGACACTTGTAGGGACATCGATAAAAGTTATGGAAGGGTATCATTCTTCATACGTTAACGAGATACACGGTCTCTTCCTGATTTATTCATTCCAGTCATCTAATATAACAGTAATGTGACAAAGTACATGTCAAAAAATTATCATATTGAGGAAGAATGTTTGCGTATAAACAGCGCAAAGATCATTTACGAGGATGACTTCTGATAGTCACGATATATATGATATGCGATAAAGCGTAGATTTTGCAACAGTTTGACATAATGGCGTGCACAGCATAACGATATAGTCTATTCATCTCATTGCGCAATTAGCAGGCGGTATTCATTAGTTAGTTTACGTTTGATATTACAGATGCTCATGCAGCGTTTGAGGTTGCGCACAATCCGCATCACGGTATGCCGTTAACAAAGGATTTATGGTACTATGCTTATACCGGCTAAGGGCGCTGCACTTGGCATAATACCATGACCTGTCTAGATTTACTCAGACTAGAGTAAATACGCGCGCGGATTCGTGGGCATGCGAAATGAAATCGGCAGCGAGAATGATTTCTCCCAGTAATGCCTGTGGCATAATTCATTACGAGTGCGCAGTTAAATGCGCTCCAGCATTCCTCAATTATAATAATAATAATTCATGAAGTCATGCAAAAGTGTAAAGAAAGAAAAAATATGCGCGCGTGTACGTGCAAACACATCGCGTCACAATAATTCGATAAAGTTGAAACGACGAATTTATTACGCGTCCCGGCAAAATAGGCGGTTAATGAAGACTAATTAAGCGTACGCATGAAAAAACGTTGGGGAACGAAATGTCCTTTCCGTTTCGTACATTTGCGGAATTATGTACTGCGTGCATATGTGATGTTGCTTTAATAGATTTTTGAATTATTAAAGAGACAGCCCTTTTGAGGCCCGTAAAAATAGGGGAAGTGTACAGGACGAGAGTAAAAAGAGCCAAAAATTGAATGTTAATTTCTGAAAATAATTCTCTAGAAATTATTATTAATAATAATAATTTTTTTATTATTAATAATTTTGCGTTCTCTTCCAATATACACTAATAACATTTGTTTGTCACATTAAGCCTCTACAATTCTAGATTAAAGTTTTGAAATTAACAAGTAAAAAAAATAAGCTCCGCTATTTTTATATATTAATTTGTTATGATTATATTTGTCAATCTATTTATTTAAGGAACATTCTATAAAATAAATTCTATAGTTATTATTTCAATACTTTGCATTCTTCTTCTGAT
This sequence comes from Atta colombica, assembly GCF_001594045.1. Taxonomy (NCBI): domain Eukaryota; kingdom Metazoa; phylum Arthropoda; class Insecta; order Hymenoptera; family Formicidae; genus Atta; species Atta colombica. The sequence goes on from NW_017259187.1 coordinate 562,867, forward strand.
ATTATTTAAAAATAAAAAGAGATCATTACAACTACTCCGCAAATTAAAATCTACCGGAAAGAAACACTAACAATAGAGGCACAAAAATGGAAAATGGAACAATGCATAATGTAATAAGTAAAAACAAATGAAAATAATAGCAAATGAAACACTGTACAATGTAATAAATAACGTAATAAGTACAAATAAGGAATAATTTCCATACTTAATGAAAATATTCAAATTCCAATAATCCTTGATTACTCAATTAATTTAAAAATGAGAATCATTTAAATATTATAAAAACGTGCGAAATTGTTATACAAATACCGATATTTGATTTTATAAAATTGCTTAAAGTATTTTTCAATATTTGATGTACTTTCTATGTATCTTCAAGAACGCGAAAACGCCTTTTTGGACATCAATTTAATAACATCAATTTAAGATCTAACTGGATAAGTCATATTACATTATATAATAATATTAATAATATAAATATATTATGCGTAATAAGCGGAGTTATTATTTATATTTATTATTCATAATTAAGTCTCGTGATCGAATCAATGGTTTATCATCGCGATATAACATATGCGTGTATTTCTCGTTATTAAATCCGCATTATGAGAAATGGACCTTCGCACTACGATTATGATTTAAACATTCAAACATTATTCAGTGCTTTAATTGATCGATACTCAGTTGCCCAGACATGCTGTAATTCATGAAGTAACTACGTATCAATACAGCTCGATACATTAATCTGTTTAAAATGCGTAAAATAAAATATGCATAAATAATAAAACTATGGCTTCGTATTTAATGTCGGAAAAGAATTAAAACAAAATAATAAGTAAATGTATACGTCTAATAAGAACATATATGTTGATGATATAAAATGCATGATAGAGAAAAAAGATGTATTCATTTTATTAGATATATAGAAGAAAAGATAATAATGTGAGCTTTCATTTTATTTTTTGAGTGATTTTTTTATTTGTTCAGTCACATTTAAGTCAATTATATCGATAATTTATTAAAAAATATATTTCAAATGATTAAAATGATTCACAAAATGGAAAAAATTATTTTAACAGACTAATATTATGATGTGACTATCTAAATGTGATGGTAAAGTATCTTGCCCCATATTTTTACAGAATTTGGATTCTTAAAGGTCTATTTAAAAACTTTCCAAAAATCAAGCTTGAATTCAAAGAAAATTCTGAATGTATTGAGGTATTATCAGATTCAGAAGTTTCTTTTCATGAATCGTTCTCTTAGCAATACGCGTTGATTAACTTCTACCATAAGCACTTCTCTTTCCCATTTCGCGGATATCTCTAGGGACTTCTTAAAATCATTTTTAAGAGGATAACCACAAAGATTTTTAACAAAAAAACAATACAATATTTTTCATAAAAAATCTTAGGACTCAATATAGAAACATTGAAAATTTACATTTAATTATGTCCAAGCAAAAATATAGTTACTTACTTACGTTCTTAAAATAAAAGAACAACAAAGAAGAATCTTAAGAATTAATTTAAGATATAAATTTATTATTAATGAATCATATTAAACTTAATAAAAATCATACGGAAAAATCGTTTGAAAAAAACTTTGATATATCTTGTAATAAATAAACATCAATTATCAATCAAAGTGATGCCAGTCATGGTGACAATGTTGTCCATAACTTCAATACCTATCTCTTTAAGAACAAGTTAAAAATTTTTTGCAAGAGATGTTAATTATAACAGAATTTTAAGTGGGGCCCATGTTGTCTTCTATAATTGCTCTTACAAAATCTGTGTATTTTATCTTTATGATTAATGTATAATGATTCCAATACTTGCATTTTTTTCTCGAGGAAGAAACAGTAATAAAGAATAGTCAATTTATATATTTTAATCGCCAAATGGACACGACTGTCACGATGACCACGTGTCGGTCCCAACGGCGCTGTACGCAAGTGGTTCCGCTTAATTAAGCCGATCCTTCGGAAAGCGTGAATCATTTGGTCTGTAAACGCGCCGATGTATTCGATGTAACGTTTAACCATCTGTGGCCACTTAACCGATCGGCATACGTACACGAGGGGTAACCAACCGATTCGCATTATTATACCTGTAGCGACGCGCCATTTTGCTGGCAGGGGTCAAAACTGTCGTGCTTACGAGCCATTGTGCGTGTTCACCGGACCTTTCTTTCAGCAGGTTGGCTTCCGTTTAGTCCCGAGCCACTCGCGGCTGCCATGCTTTATGGCTTTTTATTATACGTCCCCCGATGGCGATGGCTAATAATCCAGAACCGATGACGACAGACGCGAAAAACTTGGTTTTTTCTCGCTCGAAGGTTTACTTTTATTTCCGTCTCGCATTTTCACTTCCGTTTCACTTCCGTATCGTCTTCATGACTCTCTTCCGTGTCACGTTCGCAGCGGATGTGCAACGTTCGCATTCTATCATTGATGGCTCAATTTCTTTCCGGTGTTCGGAAGCAACATGCGTCACCAGAATTATTCATAAAAATTCGTTTAAAATTCTTTATATACCGTATTTGTTTTAAAATTATGCGTAAAATTGAGGATGTCTATATGACATGATTTCTTTATGTAGATTAATGCAATTATATTTGTTATTTTAAATATGAACAATTTATAAATTATTACATATCTTTTTTATATGCCTAGAAAAGAGCTATGAGTTTACACACGAGAGATATACGTGTACAAAATATTAAATTGATAAATGCAATTATAAGACGCAAACAGTTACGAAATTAAATCATTTTTTATAGAAAGTTATTATCAAACTATAAAGTCTAATCTTTCATTAATAAACTAAACACTTCTATATTGCACTATATTGCAGAATTAAATTACATTTAAAAGCAAGATATCTCTACTGTTTAAAAAAATGACGTTATAATGTTTAAAAAAATATTAGCTATGCATGTTCGAATCTACTTATGGAGAGACAGGCAGGAAAATCGCGACGAGGGCGTGGGATGTCGGAGAAGATAAGTATGTGCTGACATAGATATTTGAATAAAATTTTTGGACTTGAACCCGCGCACCGAATGCGCCACCAGTTCGCAAGTACTTTTTAAATTCGTTCTACGATCGTCATTCCTTTCTCTCGTTTTCTATATGATCGTACCACCTGGGATGTGTGCACGCGACGGAAACTACCTCGATGTCCTCGGCAGTCCGGCTTTTTCACACACTTTTATCGCGGAAATTTATCGTGATGTTCGAACGGAGAAAACGAGACGAGATACTTCACCGTTGCATTTTATATATATAATATATATATAATTATGTCATTCTGCACAAAAGTCACGATACCGGAAATATTGAAAATTCAATGCCGTGCTTTTCATTTGTGTTTCTCGCGATTTCTTTCCTCGTTGCATTATTCCCATCACACACCGACGATTGCGTTTTTATTTACGTTTTCGATCGTAATAGAAAACGTTTGCAGTTTGCAGCACGGTGGTCTTTTATGGTTACCGCATAGTTACATCGTTTGCGGTAATTCCGGTGGTAACGAGCGTTAACCGTTAACCACCGTGGCATCAGCTTCCGATTTCCTCTTTCCCTCTTTCTCTCTCACGAGAAGAAAGTCTTAAGATGTCACAGGAGAATGAGAGTACGGTAACATTCGCGCGTTCTTCTCACCTCGTATGCTCAATCTCATGGCAAATATGGTTAGCCACATCAAACGAGTGGCTCGTACTAACAAACCCTTCCGGATAGCATCAAAGTACTCAGACGAGGTAAGCTCCTCTTCTCGTCGTGCGAGATATATATGCTCTCTCACTACCTCCCATTGGGGTACACGGGGACTACGGGCGACGTGTGTGGAGTCCCATTGAGGCGACCACATCAAAAGCGCGCACTCGAGCTTTAGCGGCAATGTCGACCATTACCGAAGCTCGTTTTACGCAACTTTCTACCGGGGTAATCTTCGTGTTTCGGCTCCCGCCTTTTCCCGCCAACCAACGCGAAAATTGTCACCGTAGATCGTCGCTCTCTGCACGTGGAAAAGTCACGTGCTGTCTGGTAACTGTTCACGAAGTTCTTTAGATACTACGACTATGGCAACGACGACGACAACGACAATGATCTTGCGGCGCCTTTTCGTTCGGTCTGTTAAAGAAAAATACCGCTCGTTTCCCGACTAGATTTTTCTCCACAATCGAGAGCTTGAAAAGTATTTACTTTTCTTTTTATTTACTCGAATTGCTATTATTTCTGTAGCATTGTACAAAGCAAAAGATAAAACTCTCTACCTGTCGTTTCTTAAATGTTATTAATATTACAACAATATTAATAATTAAACAATGGAATTTTATTTAAAACAAATATCAAAATAATAATAAAAAAAAAACTTATTACACGGTGATTACGATATTAATCCTAACTTCGCAGATTTAGTGGTCGAACATTTTTTTAATTATGTTGTGAAAAATTGTTTATAATAATATATTTTTCACAATCTTATATTTTAAATTATATAATTTTATTCCTCGGAATTTGATTGAAAATGAAAAAATCGTTCAATTATTTCAAGCAAATATACATTAATTTAAAGTACACTAAACTCGTAAAAATTAAGGAATTTTCAGAATATCAATTAGGGTTAATGTAAAAACATACTACGTGTCCTTTGAAAACGTGTATCTATAAATATGTTTGCTGATGTGACATAGAGTTTGAGTTATCGAGAGACTTCGAAAAGTCCCTTTTCGGAGTCCCTCAATAATTGCGTCCGATGTTACGCAACGTTGCAATCTGAAGCAGAAATATTGAAACAGAATTAATTGGATGGCGGCAGACCAATTAAAATTCTATACGTGCGCTCAATGTATGTATGTTTGCCGTCGAGTCTTTGAGCGATGGCACATAAATAAAGTATTTAACTGAAAATACACAAAATGCCACTTTTGAATTATAAAATAATTGTTACGTAAAGCGTCATATATAAAGTACGCTGACAACTTTTTATGAATGCACTTTGCTCCTGCATGCGACACAGATTTTTAAATGCAGAGCCGTCGCACCGACGGCAATGCCGTCAGTCTTTACATTTTTTTACGTATTTCACAATAAAATATTTAAAAATTTTGAATATCCGAAATATTCAAACAGTTAAATATTTCATTGAAATATTTCTACTGCTTCTGGACTCTGTTAAACGTCTAAACAAAGGATCTATTTTTAAATTACTTTACACCTCTTATGCTTTTGTATAATAACAGGAATTTTATTGTTAAAGATAAATCTTTGATATCAAAAATATATAAAATTGTTGCGATTGTTTACGTATCCAAATATCTACGATACATTTCGCGAAAGAACAGAGGAAATGAAATTGTGAAAAAATAAAAGTAAAAACTAGGGCTGCACCGGATATTATTATCCGGAAAGTATTCGGCACATTTTTACCATCCAACAGGATAGCTCGATATCATTATTATCCGGTTGAAATTTGATATCATTAAATTGTTGATTTTTTTCTTATACGAATGTTCTAGAAATAAGTATGCATATTCATAATGCTATAATATTTTATACGTTGTTGCGAAATTACAATCTTTTTCCCTATAGATCTTTTTAGAAGACATTTTCTCAGAATCAGATACCGGATATCCGATGTGTCCGCCCGGATATATGATATCCGGTAATTTTACGATCCGGCATCTCTAGTAAAAACAAAGAAAATCGGACCGATTTATCAAATCTTATTTGCGATGTGTCGATTCTTCTTAACTATAAATTATTAAACAATTATCGATTTATTAGCCGTCGTCCGAGTGATTTGTAGACGAGCGTGTACGCGCAATGCGAATTCGGCAAACATCAGAGCGTGCGAATGATTAACTAAGCTCGGCGAGGTGATGGTGGCGGTCGCGGCGACGGTGCGGGGGTGTCATGCAAATAGGCATTATGTATTCCTAGTTCATTGGGGACCGATCATTAATATTTGCATCCTCGTATCCCCCTCTCGCAAACGCGGCTTTCGCAAGCACGTATGTTAGAGCTGCGATGCGCGCGCGCGCGTGTGTGTGTGTGTGTTGCGTGTGTAAGCGGTGGATACACGCGCGCATACGTATATGCTAGACAAACCTGTCCGAGAGAACCGATGTAGATAATGGCTGTGAGCACGAAAACCCAACCGAACTTCCGTATTCCTACGAAGCCGCAGTACGTGTGTTCATTTGCGAATATTTTCGGACCAGGCGAGAGCCAGCAACCAGCGCCCAGTTTCAGGGATAGCGGGGGTCACGAACGTCCGTTCGGTCCTGTCTGCATGTGCTTTCATCCGTAGGACACTGTGCACGATTTCGAACACGATATTGGCATTTTCCACCCTCCATTCCTCCCTCCATTGCGAAAGATTCTAGCCAGATTCGATTGGACGACTATAGAAAGATAGCTGTTCGTGCGTCGACTCGAACCGCTAGAAAATTTGCCCTATTCGCGACGACAAATCGGGATCTTATCCCTCGCCTGCGATAATAAATTTCAAAAAATTTCCGGATTCTGTCCGCGTGGAAATTCTGAATTTTCTTCTATCGAGAAGTTTCAAGTTCCATCCTTTCAGGAAATAGACGGCGGTGAAAACATTGTTAAAATAAACAGCGCTCGTTTACTTTAGTTTGGTTGTTGGTTTTTGCAATTGTTATTTTTCGAATAATTTGGCCCGCCGTTTCGCAACGAACGCTTGGTGTCTATCGGCACCGTTTAAAATCGTTGGTTTTTCCAGCCGCAAGTTACAGATCGTCCGATGTTCGCTGGACCGTATGACTCTCCGTTCGACTGCATCGACGATATTGGCTTTATCTTTCTTCTCTTCCACTCGAAGTCAATAATTGTCAGCGAAGCACCGATAGATAGCCTCAATCGTACGACAAATGCATTTTATTTCGACTTTTCTTTCTAGTAAACGAGAGCGTTTTCTATTATTACAATCGTTCCACACTCGTTGCAGCTATAATGGATTTTGATTGTAAATTGAAAACTCGACGATGCGAAAGATTATCACGCTGTTTCATTCATAGGCATGAGGTACATACGGTATTGTCCATTACAAAAATGGCAATCAGTTGTATTTTCATTTTGATTTGAGAGGTATGATATGCGCATACGTTATTGGCATTGAGATAAACAAGAGTGATAAATAGATAAATAGACAGAGATAGAGACAGAGAAACAGAGAGAGAGAGAGAGAGAGAGAAAGAGAGAGACTTTTCTAAATTAACGTTATATGCATAGTAATGGAATATCATGTAATTTGCGGCGCTCACAGCGTGTGGGAGTTCCGTGTGCAACTGCAAATGTTTGGACTAATCCGCATATTATACAAAGTATTGTAAATCCGATTACGCACGACGTAATGTTGCTGGTCGGCGTCACACATAACGAGAACGTCAGTTGCATTGGCAACGACCTCATTTCCAGATCTAATTCGGCATTTGCGACCACATGCATCATTCGCAAATCGGTTCGCATGCCTTTCAACGTGATCGAAAGCAAACGACAAACACTGCTGTCATTAAATCACTGTTGATAGCTTAGGTACATCTAGTCCCGTGTATTGTAACGAACACGAAGATTTTTATGAATAATATAGACCGGAGCACGAAGAACATGCAACTAGAACTAAAATAAAAGTAGAAGCTATTAAAAAATAAAATAATTATATGAGATAAAATAGAAATAATTATAATTATTTATTATTGAAGATAGATATTAAAATTGTATTGTAATAAAATCCCATTATAAAATATTCAATTCCAACATATTTTTTAAATTAGTAGTTTTATCATTGCATTGATGTTTTACTTTTCACCATATCTATTAATCCATTGTCCTCATTTTCTTACAGGTACGTTTACTGTCTATCGCACATCTATCATTAAATTCGTACGATATGGATAGATACAGCCTTCAACAAAATTCTCGAACTCGTTCATTGATTACAGGGGAGGAGACGTTATATCGTGCTTCGTCATCGAGCAATTAACGTGCTCACGCTTTTATTCGTGTTTATAACAAAAGCGGTGGGGCGCGCATTTTTCAGACGCCGCCGTTGAAATCGTTAGCTGATCATTATCCGGCATTGGTATCGATTTCATTAATACTTGAACCAGAGAGTATCCGTAGCCACGCTTCGAAACAACCGGCTGTCTCATTAAGCCCGCCGCCCCTTTTAATCTTTCCACTTTCATCCTATTTCCGCTCTCGAGGGGAGGTGAGACCGGTGCCGTGAATGCTATTGGCAAGAACGACGCGTCTATCCGAGTTACACACAGTGGTTCACGACGGCTTTAATCTCATCCGGCGCGAGCTCATTGCGGGGATGTGATTGTGAAACGCCGCGCTGCGTAGACTCCACTTTTTATCAGCCTTTTTACTCGGGATACTTGAATGACACGTTATGACCGTCGTGCGTTTTTCATAGTCGCGCAGGTATATTGCGTAGCGGCCTTTGAAAAAGAAAGTCCATAATACGTGACATATCGCACATGCACCGTATACATTTTAAATTACGCGTAACAGCGTTAATTTCAGTTCAAGCTATGTATTTTGCTTGTGCAAAGCGTTCTTTGATGAACGTTTTCGATATTGTTATTAATGCCACACGTAGAATAGGCGGATTATAATAAAATCGAAAAAAAAATACAGATGCAGAATATTACGATGCGCAATAAAATATAAGCGTTTGAATTTTATTTGCAGAGAGTAAATTACATCAGAATTAACAGGATATATTATTTCCGTAAAATATTCTCTGCAATGAGTTATATATCTGTCTCTAGATTCTCATAATCTTTTATAATTAAATTCTATTTTTAAATTGAAGTCGGGATAAATCTAAATATCTATCTAAAATATCTATCACTAGAACGATTTTGGTGAAATCTAAAAATTTATCTAGATACAGGTAATTAAAATAATTTTGTTGATTCATAAAAACATAATCATGTAGAAATCTGTAGTCTGATGAGCAATGCTGAAAGAAGTTTTGACATTAATAATCAGTCCCATATAATTATTTTGACAACCCGACAAAATTATGTTTAGATCTGTATTTAATTCTTTTTTAACAGTTTTTTTTTTAAACCATCTTTTTCGCATAGTAATCCAAAGAGGTACATTAAACGCAATTATTTATTTTATTTTTGGTACTGACATGCAATGATTTTCCCGTTCATCAACGGTGCTAATCAATGTCTCTTTGACATCCACCTTCGATCCACCTTCTGTGACACAGCGACCGATTCGCAGAGGTACCCATTTCGGCGGCATGTAAAACCAAGTGATTTCCTACCGTGTTCAAGTCGTTCCGGCGTTCCTAATGTATCCACTAAGTACACTGTTAATATTTAAGCGCGCGCTCGAGCTCTGTAACCAACATCTCAACCTATCTCTCCGACCGCTCCCTTCGGCTTGCCGAAATCCTTGAAGTTCCCTACTGTTGACAGACGCTGTCTCGTCGCGGCAGGTGGCTCGAGGCGCGCAAACTACATCCGACGAGGCGTTCTCGGATATTTCGATACATTCGCGATTAATTAATGACGCCACCAGGTACCCGTATCGCCTCAAGTCGAACATCGAGTAACATTGCAGCGCGGTTGTTAACCGTGAATTAGCCTTACGGTCGCACATTGCGGTGCTCTGAACCGATGACTTGCAGTATATGTATAGAAACAGCGGCAAACTGCCTCTGTCTCGTGCAAGCGTAAATGTTCACAAATTAGTGCGCATAATTTAAAAATAATATCAGAAGAGTTTACTTAATGTACAATTAATCATCTTTGTTTTATGAGTCTTTAAATTCCTCAGAGGTAAAAGTCAGCGAAAAGGGAATAATTGAAAATTATTGGAAAGAGAATTATAATGCAGAAAAAGACCAATAAAATCAGTTGCTTTCTATATCTGTCATAAGCTTTCGATTTTGTGCACAATCGTATATTTATTAGAAAATATTTTTTTTCAATTATAGTCAATTTTAATTTTCGAAATGTTTATTATTCTAATTATTTATAAAATGTCTTATTATAAAAATTAATTTATAAATTAAGAATATTAAACAAATTGTTTTTAATGTTATAAATTAAGAATTTTTAGAAGTGTTTATTTTTTGTAAAGTACTTCTCAAGTTATTGTGATTAGCACTTTTGATAAACTCAACCTACTGAACCTATATGGCAATGTCTTATGCATTATAACAAACCATTAAAAAGAAAAATAATTTTTGAATTGATACCTTTTTCTCTTTCCTATGCAGGAAATATAGCATCTCTGCAATAATATTTACTTTAATGCTTAATATACAAAAAACATGCATTATTCTCAAATTTTAGATATTAAATATTATTTTAACTTAAATATAAATTAATACCATATATTCGAAATAATATTTACATATTAGTTAAATTATATTACAGTAAAAAGTATATCAAATACTGTAAAAAAAATCAATTTTAATGATTATTTAAATTTTTCTATGTTATTCAATAAATTAATATCATTTTCAGTTTAAATAAAATACAAAA
>NW_017259187.1:573520-575461 GCF_001594045.1 Atta colombica
GTGCAGATTTCTTTGTTTTATCAATATTCTAGATTTATATCAATATTCTGTTAAATATATTAAATAAATTATGAAATTTTGTTTTATATTATTTTGTTTTATTTATGCGGACTAAAACAAGATTTTTGAAAATCTTTTCAATTTCCAAACTACAGAAAGACTTTCATTAATAAAAAATTAAGTTATTCAAGAAATAAGAAGGATGAGTTAAGATTCGTCCCCAATCAGTTTCGGTGGGGACGAGCTTTTATATATCACGTACTATTTCTGTATATACTATTTACTTATAAGAAACTATTTATAAGCAACATACAAAAAGCAGACTGGCTTGTAAACATCGGGATTGCAGTTGTTCGAAAACCATTTTATATATCATTTTCTCGTACATTTCTGATTAGACGCGTTACACTTGTACCATTGTGTAGACACGTAATATTTAATACGCGTGCGGTTCCATATGTCTCCAACAATGGAGCTCAGCAAACAGCTTTTCACGCTAGTTTCCTCTCACTCAAGCGCATTAAGCGCACGCGCGTAAATTTCGTGTACGCTCGATTGTTCGTGTGTTAACACATGGCATATGCAATGTGAGGACAGAGTCGGAATGTATGCACGTAAATGCGGCGTTGACAGTCAGCGTGGCAGTCCGTTTCTATGTGACTTCCGTCGGAAAGCATGCGATAATTTCAACAAAACTGAAAAGCTAAACCATGCACGTAACTTTATAGAAAATTTGTAACGTTTGTTTTTCAATTTGCGATTACATAAAGAAAAATAATAGCTTGAATTAGGGCGAAGCCTTAAAAATTATATATGTATACACGCTCGAATCACATGTATATGTATGTGTGCATACATGACAATATATTTATAATAATGTAATAATATAATAATAAAATAATAATATAAAAATATAATTACATTCTTTACATTCTCACAAGCATCTATATTTGATTTCAAAAGATTTTTGACATTGTAATCAATACACGTTGTTTTGACACGCATAATTTGTCCTTCTTGAAAATGACTTATTTTTGATATAGTCTTACACTCAACTAATACAATACGTACCCTAACATATTTTTCTAGAAAACATTTCCTGATTAAAATATATATATTGTAATAAAATATTTAATAAATAATATTTTATATGTGAAGTTATATCAAAAATTAAAGAATACATTATGTATTTTAATTGTGTGTGTGTCTTCAATTTAATATAAGTAACAGTTATTAACAATTTTGTATCTGATTAAAAAAACAAAATTAAATTCTATCATTCTTGTCTCTTCAGGCCATTTAATTGATATATTCATTGTAATTCGTTCGTCTGAATTGTAAGATTTATAGGTCTGAAAGTTAACAAATTATACAATGCCATTTTATACAAGTGTTGTTAATCTCATTGCTTTTTTGCTGGATTACGACAATGTTCGCTGCAGTCGTTGCTTTAGCAGCAGTAGCACATTGGTAGGCGAGTGAAAAACGTTAATATCGCGGAATAAAGGAGTGGTAATAGACGGGACCCGAATCACCCATTTTATATCAGTTGTAATGCACCCTCCGCCGATCGATTACTAACTTTTATCTCTTCAACAAGAAAAGGCTGACGCCGGAAACGACGACGTATGAGATTGAAGAAACTTTATTTATAGTGATATCGATCGCGCCGCGCGATATTCTTATCTCCCTTCATCTCTATACTGCATCATGCTTTATTTTTATTTGTTACTGACATATATATATATAATATTTGTTCGAAATTTATCTGTTATGTGTACTTAATCATATTTATAGTAAATGCATCAGTAACAGATAAACATAATGTACTATATATAAGATGTCTGGAAATAATTGCCAAATATTTCATGAGCAGAGCGGACTCAAATCAGAAACTGAGTCGAAAAGTCCTCTACCATTTTGTGAGTCCCCAATATATAT
>NW_017259187.1:575561-586925 GCF_001594045.1 Atta colombica
AATATATTGTTAATCAAAAATATATAATGCATAACATATATCTCTGTAATCTTTGAGTACGTTACATGTTTAGAATGGATATATCTATTTCGTTGTGATTTTTGTAATTTATTCTCCGTCTCGTCTACTCTCACCGAAATAAACGTGATTCATCATTTACCGCATCTGTACGTGAAATTAAACTATTGTATTACAATAACAATTCATCAATGTGTCAATTTCGAAATGCAAAATGCATGCACGTATCGTGCATGTTGAATCCGCTTGATCGAAAAGATTTTTCAAACGAATGCTGCCCGTTTTTCATCGAGCTATACAAGCGCCAATTAAACATTAAAATGTAACGCAATTTCTGGCGCACTGTGTTCATTACATTTGTCAATAATTTTATATTTTTTTCTTTTTACTATACTTCTGATTATTTTTATCCCATTTGGAATTAATATATGTAAAAGGATAGCATTAATCAAACCAATAATGTTTTCTTTCCTTTTCTTTCGTTAACGTATATATTAAACATTTTGATATATACGCATAAGATACAAAGCGACGTGCATATATGCGTACGTATATACGTGCTTATATCACGTATATATTACGTACCATGCCAATTTGTACAGTTGATTTTCCAAGTCAACGGGCAATCAAGAGGCTAAGCCGCGCTGTTCCCGCAGGTGAAGATTGCTTTTTCATTCCATTTCGTGATGCAGTATCTTTTTTTTTCTCGCCGATTAACGAGCTCGCAATGTAAATTAATCCAATATCGCATATGAGATGTGGGACATGCGCGGTCGTGAGAGATTGAATCTCCCATGTGGAAAAGGGCATCATGATGACGACGATATATGTAGCGTATTGGAAAAATAGTTCACATGTCCGCAAAATGTGAGTTGGCCGACATGCGCAAGCGACCGGTTTATAAAAATCTAATGCCGATCGTTCATCGGCGTTAGCCATATTAGTTCTGTCTATATGTACGTGTTTGTCGACCACTCATACGTATAAATCTAACAATTAGAAAGAGATATGTGATGTGTCGAAGCGCGTTTTATGACTCTCGTTATAGTGCGCGATGTGTAAAAAATGTAGCGCTTGATTTATAAAATATTCAGGCTGAAGCGTGTCGAAAAGGGAAAGCCGGGAATACAATGGAGTAGTTGTTTAAACATTTCATGAAATATTGCCGGTGCGAAATAACGATCATTAATTATGGTCTCTATTTCGTGCGAAATTGCTCGTAGATAATTGCAGATATCTGACACTAAACGTCGAAACTTTTGACAGCGACGGAACAGCTAAACTTTTCCGGGATAATACTATATCGAGGCCAAAATCATATCCATACATACATGATATTGCAAACCGAAAACGTAGTCCATTAACAATTGACATTAATTAACTTACTTAAATTAATACGACTACATTAATTTTTCTGGTTTCGAATTTCCTTTAATTATTATGTTATTACATTATAACTATATGATTTTTAATAAATTTTGATAATATTCAATATTCATGATACATCGAAAATGTAATTAAACCATATAAAATGATTTAAATAATAAAAAGAATAAACTTAATCATAATCAGAGAGTTTATGACATCTGTTTTATATTTAACATCTTTTTCACTTTTTGTGATCTATATGCGTCAATTATATAATCGGCAAAAATGTTAATTGCACTAGAATATTCTGTTACTGTAGAGTTCAACATTATTTAAACATTATTTATTAATTAATAAAACCATCGAAAACATACACGTAGGCCTCTCATCAATATTGTCCCTCATCAATATTTATTAGTCGAAAGTTAATTAATTTTATTTCCATCACAATCGAATAAGCAAATTCAAAACGAATGAATTACGGTAATGAATTACGATAAATAAGGATATGTATATGTATTTAATGCCTTATGATATCAGAACCAATCAGTATAATTGCGTGCAAAATACAAGAGCGCCTATTCGTGTTAGATTCACATTTCAAATCAGGAGTTTACAAGCGAACCAGTAATTATGAGATGAAAGCACCCCCACAATCCGTCCTAGAATAACCTCTTCTCCGATATAGAGACCCTTAAAGGGTCCCACTTCTCATCGTCTTCTCCCGTCCAATTACTCATCACACGAAAATGTTGTCGGCTTACCTTCGATCAATTAATTTTGTCGGCCTTTCAACGCTAGCAAACATTTTCCTCGCTATTCCGTGTTGCTACAACATTATGGTGAAATTAGTAATATAACGTTTTGAGCGTATATACGTTAAGTAGGACGATGGGCGAGGTGAGGTGAGCGTAATTTGATTACATATTTCGCTGCAAGTATAGAGTAATTCGAGAGCAACGTTGCAGCTAATGCTTATTTAAGAGAGAAATTATGTCAAAACGGCATATAAAGAGAGAAGGTATAAACACGAGCATAATCCTTTTTCATCTATCTTCTAAACACGGAGATCTGTACAGTTAATTAGAGCTAACACGAAGAAAAAATAGCTTGCTTAATCAAGCAAACTATTCTTTTTTTCTTTACAGAATTCCCTCGGTTTCTTGAGCAGCAACAGTTTACTCAATACTTTGACATAGCGTTTTTACTTGTTTTAAAAAGAGATACAGTGCAATCTTTGTCTTGTTTTTTTTTTAGACTAGAAAATTTTACTTGAAGAAGAAATAATTATTAAGAAATATTTATTTATCCTATTCTACTTTTTTTTTTATCAAACTCAAGCTTTTGTTCATCCAATAGAACAATCTAAAGAATCAATACTAATGGAGTCGTCCATAAATAGTGGAAGCATATACCTCATACCAATCGATTCACATATGTAGCTACCTTTTTTCGAATGTCCTTCCTTTGTTTGGCAGAGTGGCACACGATCTCCGTCTTTTCAGGGTGAAGAGAGCCGAGAAGGTCGCGTTATACGCTACAAACCGTTTTGTTCACGGCGAGGGACATCAATATCGTTGCCGCGCTGCGCCAAGTATTCAGAATGCCCTTCAAGAATTTTAATGCGACGGAGAAAGAATTTATTGCGACATAGAATGCGCGATAATGGCGGAAATACGTATAAAAGTCGGGAAAAGGGTGCGCATTGTCGTCGTCTAATGGCCTGCCTCGGGCGTCGCATAGTGGCGACGTGTACACGCACTACCCACGCAGGACCGTCTTTCTGGAGGGTTTGGTGTACAGAGAGCTCTTGCACTAGTGCGGAATTTTAAAACGCAACCTCAGGCAGATTTCAAGAAGGCTCATGATTATCGGAGCAGACTATCTACATGCGAGACTGTTCAGTTCAAATGCTCGCTGCTTATATAAAGTAGACGATTGTCAATAAAGTATAAACTTATTAAGATATATTATTTAATTTAACTTTCGTAAAATAAAAATATAATTTTCATTACGTATTTATTTTTCTATATAAATTAAAAACAAATTTTTGAGTACACATATTATTGATTTACTATAAAAAAATTTATTATTTAATTTTTTGTGTAAGAAAAGTAATGTAAAATAAAAGATAATTTAAACTATGTACAGTTATATAAAAATTAAAAATGGATGTATTAAAATTTTACTTTAAATAAATATATAATTATGTCACTACTTTTTATTTAATTGTCATTGTAATTTTAGTAATTCATGTAGAACACTATCGGTGTCTAAAAATTTAATAATGTAATTTATTGTAGTATTATGTTCAAGGAACAAGATAGATGTACAAGCATAATACAATATAATACTAGTGATTAAACCGGTGTATTGATTACGACGATACTGAATTAATTACTATCATTAGTTTGAATTCCAAGCAGTTGTATTACGTAACATGTTATGTGAGAACTATAAATGATAATATCTTGATGATAATAAAATTGTAAGTTATAATTGTTATAATTATATAAAGTGTAATTATAGATAATTTAGAGAAATTTTTTAAACAATATTTTCATAAACTGATTTTATAAAAATCATCTAAAAGAATATTATATATTTAAAAAATTATAATTATATAATTAATTGTAAGCTGCAGCGTTTAATTCGCCATCGTATTTTGTAAGACAGTTACTAATGTCTCCTAGTTTCTTAGTTGTGAAAAAGCCTGACCTGCATTCCGGAAGATACTTTCTTCAATGAAACTCGTTTCTCTTCCATCATCTCCACTCATTGCACCACACAATTTTATCTTCTTACAACTATTTCTTCGTAGCGAATTCAGAATATCTAGTCAAAGTATATATCATTAGAAGAGCTCAACTTTCACAGAAATTCTGGGCATAAAAATAATAATCGCGATCGATACAATAAATTTCAATTTTTATGTATTCGATGGAAAGATTATTACACGTAAATTCTTTCAAAATTATGATTTTCCCTATTGATCTTGAAGTTCGTGCGAGTGCGTGCGTTTGCATTTTTAAATGCAGATGAGCGTAATTTTTTTTAATTAAAGAATTGTTTGCATATCTTTGTACTCGGTAACTCTGCTTGTATGAAAATGTAAAAAATCCATTTTTGCTTTGAATCAGGATTAAACTTTTCGGAACGTGCTCCCGCATAACTAGTAATATAAAAAAGTTGAACATGTACTTTTGTCTGCGATAAACTTTTTCTTAATTAAAGTATATGAAAGTAGTGTACATTCCTTGAGTATACTTCGGAGTCTCACACATACACACATCCACCCACCCACACACACACACACACACACACACACACACACACACACAGAGAGCTTTTAAATAATCATAAACAATAAAAACATAGATGTTCATATATATTATATTTTTTTTATTATACCAGTTTGCTAGGAGAGAGAACACTCTTGAAAAGAAACTTTTTCAAACTACATGCTGTTGATAATGCAAGGAAAATATGCTTTTTTAAATTAAATTTTATTAATAACGCACATTTTCTTAATCATGAGAAAGAAATATGTGCTCGTGAGAATAATAGCTATAGTGTACTAACATTTATACTCACAGTATATAAATATTTCATTTCATACATAGTATAGTGACATTTCAGTAAAATAAGTGATCGTGTAATTGTCATGAAAAATCACACAGTAATGTGATTTTATAAATCTGCAGGGAAGAGATACACGTTAACTGAAGATTATATTTATCCAAATGAATTTTAATGTTGATTGATATCTCATATTGCGTTTACGTACTAATTCATTTCATTGTCAACGTTCGTGATAATACATGTCGATTCACATACATCATCTGATATATAATTGCGAAAATCCCGACAGTTAAAAACGTATGATGAAAGTTTTAACGCATTACTCGTATGCTTTTATACGTTTATTTTATAAGCCATTCAAATTATGACATACAAAACATTTTCTTTTGTAAGAAATGTGTGTGTGTGTGTGTGTGTGTGTGTGTGTGTGTGTGTGTGTGTGTGTGTCCCGAATATTATTTTAAAAATGCAACATCTCTATCATCAAAGTTGTTTTATGATATTGTACTAATCAGTTTTAATAAAAAAAAGTTTTTAGACTATGAACACCAAGGGACTGGAACGAACTTTTTAACGATAAAATAACGCGATGACGCTAATGTAAAAAGACGTCGCGTCATATCACATTGTTATAAGACCCTTTTTATTCCCAACTTGCCAATCCTCCTTATGAAAGCGGGATGAAGGGAAAGTATTGTACACTCGTGTTAAAATACAAAGAGTAATTATATCGTGTAATTGTCATGAAAATTTACAAAATAGTAATGAGATAACGTAATGATGCTGATGTGGTATATTTTATCTCGTTCAAGCACACTAAGTAATGCTAGAGTGACGTAGAAACTCATTATCGATAGCAATATCGACAATAAGGATTTCCTTGGCGCAGCACAAGCTTTTCATGGAACAAACTTTAGTTTTGTAAGCACGGAAGAGAACATAGTTAACTTGAACTTCCTGATAGTACGTCGTAAATGTCGCGTTAATGCTGATGTTGATAGGTGCAAACGCAAGCGGAATAATTTTTATTGTCATTCCTTTATCAGTGAAAATTTTCCATGTTATCTCGTAAAATGATTCCAATCCTCAAAGACTTTTTAGTTATCTTGAATCGAATATCTTGTCAAAAATGATTATATTTATATTTGGATATGAATGTTAAAAAAATAAATGATAACATCGATTTCCAATTTGCATTTTGCAATACATCAAAAGAGATTGATTTATTATTAACATTTTTCGATTTTCACGTAGAAAAAACATTCTTTTTTCAAATATAATATATATAACTCTTTATATTAGTTTTCAAACATTTTGATATATATCTCTTTATCTTTTTATAAATAATTTAGCTATACATGAACGTAATAAAGAATAATTTGTCCCATTATATTATCAACTTTTATCAATTGGAATACGAGCATTATCGATATTTTTATATATTTTTACAAAGCCTTACATTGGAATAAGAAAATTTGACATTTATATAACCATGACAAATAGATGACGACTGCACAAAGGCAATGTGTAGATTTTACTTCTCCAACTTTCGCCCGCATTTTACTATACAGCTATACGCTATATGCGTTTTGCATGTACAATGTAGACTCTTCGATCTCCGCATAACGTCGAGTTAAAGACCCCTGAAGCAAAATTCTGTCTCGACTTTGATCTCGTGGGCGCGTCTGTGTATATCCCGGCCACGTCCTTTGTACGAATAAATGTGTATGCTTGTGTGAGAGAAAAGCATGTTTCGGCGTTGCCGGAAAATCGTAATGGTGCATCCACATCCTCAAGAGATTTCGCGGCACAATGAATGCTTTTATCCTTCGTTTATTTCATGCCGTTTGTAATTGTTACACGCGTTCTTGCAAATTTTCAACATCAATGGTAAACGCTTGATGCATGCTTATTAAGCATATTTTATAATTGCGTAAGCTGCTGTAAGTGCAGTTATAGTTGTAAGAATTCATCAATCATAGTCAAATTTGTAATAATATTAAATGATTGGTCAATTTTTACAACAACCACTTACGATTATGCTTACGCAGTTGTAGAATAGACGGAATTAGATGATTACAGATGGAATCAGACAAGCGTTTATTTATTTAAATATAACGAATATAAATTTAGATAATCGTGTCCGCAATTTACTACAAAAAGAACAATGATTGATGAATTCAAATGTTTCAAATATTATTATTTTATTATTATTTTTTCATGTAAGGCAATAAATGCAGAATTTGTTGTGAATGCATCATAATACGAGATGTAATACGATGTAGTGCGGTGCGTAACGTAAAACGTGAAAGCTTTGAAGTACGACGGAAGGGTCGGAGATATTGGAGTGATCGGTATGTGTTTCACGATGATATTCTCTTATTGACGAGCTAGAGAATTGTTGTGCCTCTTCACGCTCATGTATTTCTACCAATTGCAATTACCGAGCGTCGCATTCATTCCTTCGCGATCATACAATACCTTTTCCGCAATCGCCATTACATTGGTTGAGCTTCCGCGAATACCCTCGGCCACAGGTCCTTGCCTAAGATCTCTTGTGACGAGAGAGGAAACGCTATCTCGATCATTTAATTACATTAGTTGGCAGTGTTGGCGCGCGCTATAAGCTCCAAACGAAGTGATTAACTTATTACGGCTTGCCGCTGTTTCTGAAGTGCTTTAATTTATTTAGTGCATCCACATGAGTAACAATATCTGCAGGGCAACAAAATGCGCTACTGGCTTGAGTTTCATGTCTGCACTTCGCATGAATTTCTGGACGTAATTTTGCGTTTAACTGTGTTGAGTCTGACATTATAAGCGAGCCAGTACTCTGTAACGCGCGACGCACTCAGACCAGAATAAATGAAACATTTCGTATATTTTCCTTGCGCATGCTTCTAGGTCTTCCTTCGCAAAGTACTCCAGTTCGTATCCTGGCCGCCCTTGGTCTTGTGCCAGCGCCAATAAGACTGAATAAGCGAATCAGACCGTAAATAGAATTCATCGCTGAGCGCCAGAAACAGCTCGTCTACGTGCGCACTTCATCTCGATAGGGCGTGATCGATTTCAGGAATATCGTATGATGGAGTTAGAACGCGTTGATAGAGGTAACTCTGCTTTCCGTAAACGAGAAAGAATTTTGCAGCCTTGCAACGTCAAAAAAATTTATCAGAATCCAATGTCTTGGATAACAATAATATGGCGATTTAAAACTTTGAGGCTTTTAAACGGAACGACATTTAAGGTTCTACAGATATAGAGTTGGCACAGAAAGTTTTCTAAACCTATCTTGTGACATTTCGGAAAATGGAATGTGGAGCACAAATGCATCTGGATGAAGTTTAAAGTATAAAGTATAAGAGAAAAAAAGAAGTTCGTGTTTACTATCACGGTTCGTTCGAAGAATGATAATGCGAATTACTCATGGAAGGTAATATATAAAGCTATCCATTTACGTTAATTTTACATAATTATCATTATAGTTGCAGTTCTTTACAAATTACTGGCTCTACTGATGCAATCTTTCACACAGTAACGCTGTAGCGCACAGCATTAGCACAACGAGACCACTGTTTTTCCGCCCCAAATCCAGCTTTGCCTCTATCCCTTAGGGTTCACTGTGATGTAAAGTGGCATTTTACGCTTCGTGTAATATGTCTGTGATCACGACCAGCTAATATTTGGATATGCGAAAGGAGTTATTTCATTAATATTCATATTATTATATTCATATTATTATATTTTTAATATAGCTACTTAAATTATTTTTTATCATTATATTTTTAATAATATTTAATAATATTTAATTAAAACCTCTTTGATCTTAGATTTTATATACTTTAAAGAAATCCTAAATATTTGTTTTACCGCTGTTTGTTTAAACGCGTTTGTTTAACTAAACGCAATAATTTTTGGGTCGCAATTTCTTTTTTCTTTTTTTATTTGAAAATTCTTTTCTAGAAAAATATATGCATTAATATATGTCTTTGATGTCAAATTTATAGCAAAAACAAAAAAAAAATTTGAAATTAAGATCTTTACCATTTTCTATTGTTAGTCGAATATAAAAAGTAAAATTTCTTAAAAATTAACAATTGAGTCACTCTTTTTCAACATTGGTTCAATTGCCATTCTTTAAAATTACAGATTTTGCTCTAAAAATTTTAATTTGCATGAACAAACAATGTCAAGCTTTAGAATTAGACCTGGATACCTAATCGATACAAATTGCGTTACAAAATTTATGCTTATGTGTGCGATATTGATATAATAGTGTGTAATAACACAAAAATCGTACGTATACAAGTCCTATTAAATCGATAAAACAGATGACTTTAAGATCTCTTAAAGTAGGAAGAAATTTAAGGCTCAATAAAACTCATATATAATAATATTGTTATGATTTTAATCCGTGAAATATGTAGCAAATAAATGTTTTTTCTCGAATGTTTAAAATTGAAAAAGAAAATCCTCTCTTGACTTGTATATTTATATGCTCGGCATATAATCTTTGGCTTTGTTATACATTTAGGAATATCTCACGCGTGAGTTACACGTCAACATATGTTACATCAATGACAGCACCGTTCGATCGGATTACAAGCATTGACATATATGCCTTCATATCGCCGTAATTTCAATAAATTTTTCAGAAAGGAGAGAGAGAGAGAGAGAGAGAGAGAGAGAGAGAGAAAGAGAGAGGGGTCAGATAGAACCTCCATGCGTATCGAATAGTAAACAACGGCTGAAGTAGAAAAACGAGAGATACATCGTCGGAGTTGACATCGAAAATATTTACGATTATTTCCCAGACATTAAAGCGAGTGGCTAGCAACGGGACGGAAAATGGCCGAGCGGCCCCTTGACAGTCGGCTTCATTTAGCGCATCGGCGCTGAAAGCATCACTAGCCATCGCAAGCAACGACATTCGCTCCTTTCACCAGCACGTCTGAAAGCAGCTTTATCTGTTGTGTATTTTCCACTGAATTAAGTTTCTTGCCTTCTGTTGCCCAAGTTTATATGTTTTGCGGGGAGATAGCGACGCTCATCCCGGTCGACGTCGAGTTGGGGCTGGATGAGACCAGGGATGAGATGGGCGGACAGAAGGGTTCGCAGGGAAGACTTCCTCGCGACGACGACGACGACGACGACGATGGTTTGCGGTTAGGGTTGGGTGGTTTTTGTTTGCGCCACTGCGCAATATCCAGTCAGTGGCTTAACCGCTCCTTTGCCTTTTCTCCTTTTTCCTCTTCTTCTTCTGCCATTTCTTCCTCTTCTTATCGCGTTTCTTGCGCGTCTCTTCTCCATCCTCTCGTTTCATCGTGTCTCGTTTAACGCAGTATTCTCTTTATCTCTCGCTGTTCCGGGCAGTGACGTTGTTCTCGGCCTGTCACCGATGACTTACGCGTAGAGCTCTCGTTTCATTCTGTCACGCTTTCGTGCTTCGTCTCAATGCTTCGATATTTTTGCATTTTCTTGTCCGCCGCGCGTACAATGCTTCTCTTTTGCTCGATTCTCCTTTTGACACCCGAGAGAAAGCTTGAGAGTGGAAATGAGAGACGCAAAGTCATCGTGATATATACGTTACGTAACTCAACTTTCTGTTGTTTTAAATTGCTCGAATTTATTTTAAAATAATAAGGATGTTTTATTAAATAATTAGGTTATTTAGAGAAATTTGATTTAATTAGTAAATGTTTTCTTAGTACTATTCAAAGAAATATGTGTTAACATTTTTTTTTCCAGTGTAGAATACGTATTACAATGGAAAACGAAAATGTTTAGTTTATATGCATACACTTGACAAACAGTTCGGATTACTGCGAAACTCGAAGATTCGGATTACGTATTGCATTACGTGCCATACATTTCTCACAATTGTCTTGACAACGCCGCTAGTTAATGCATCGCATATTATCAGTGTGTATTTACATTATTATTGTTATTTCACGGCGTAAATCATCGTTAATATCTTCAATGCATCGCTCAACAGATTATCCACCATTATATTTCCTTCATAATTCAGCGTATCATAATTCAGTGTATCATTGTGTATGTATGTATTCTCTGATAAAACACGTATATCTTATTTCGCTCTGCCGTTTTTAACGAATCGAGCCATATAGACGCTGAAAAATTATCTGAGTTTCGTCGAAAGTCACGTTCACTATGCACTTGTCCTTTTTTTTTTAATGTAATGCAGCGCAAGTTATCACGGCTCAGTCCGATTTACAACGATCTTCACGATATGAGGAGTTGAATACCGACGTGAGTTTATTTGTACCAATAACTGCTCGGTCCGACTAAATTATTTCTCGCTATAATTCTCTGTACTCTCTCTCTCTCTCTCTCTCTCTCTCTCTCTCTCTCTCTCTCTCTCTCTCTCTCTCTCTC
>NW_017259187.1:587025-590876 GCF_001594045.1 Atta colombica
CCTTTCCCTCTCCCCCATCTCTCTCTTTAATTTATTTTCTCTCGCTTTCTCTTTATCTTTCCGTGAGAGACGAGCGATCATCGAAAGCTCGATGCTGCGGAACCATGGTAGCCACACCAAGAAGTTCGTTTGTTATTCTTGGAAACAATTGCGTAAACGTCGATACTCAAAGCGTTTACATTCGAATTTAATTACTTCCATCCTTCGTCATGAACGCCCTGCTTCGTCGGCGCGGCGGTGTGGATATCTCATGCATTTTACATTTTGTACCATTTCAACGTAATATCCTTCGTTTCCGCGGAGACAGCGTTTGTCCCGGCTTTGAAGATCACTGACACGGGTCTAAACAGAGATCGTTTTGTTCGCGCGATCGCCCAACCGCGTGTTATAGTTACGAGTAGGTTTTCCCAGAGAGCGAACTCTACTTTACATACATTTTTTTTCCATCTTAACACGGTAGCCTTGTCTCCGCGTTGTAAACGGATGCTAGATTACACCTGCGCGCGCGCGAACGTGAGGCAGAACGTAGAGCGAGATATTCTTTTGTATTTTGTCATCGAGATGAGAACAAAAGACCTACCATATACTCATTGTCCCTATAATAATGATGCAAACATTTGACGATGAAGTAGAAATAAACTGTGCGATCAGATATGTATAAAATACTTTTTTAATCTTCAGTATGTAGTTTTTCACCAACATTTCGATATTGCTAGAATCTGACGCATTCGCTTTTTTTTAATAACAAAAATGAAGCTCGCAAGAATTTCTGGCTGCTAGTAAACTTTGATATGAACACATCTATATTCAGTTCGACGAATCATATTTTTCATTAATAAAATCTGCTCGAAATGTATTTATCGTATTATCACTTGTAAATAATATAAAAATATTCAATAAAAGAATACAATTTATTTAAATACATATATCTATTTTAATTCTGTTATTATCCCCCCCCCCCTCCCCAAAAAAGTTATATATATTGTGTTTTGAGAGAATAGATAAATATCACTAAAAATTTATTATTATTTAAAATTATTAATACAAATTAGAAATAAATACAGAAAATTATAATTAATAATAATAAAAAATACTAAAAAAGAGACATTAAACATTCTCTTCTATAATGTTTCAAAAAAACGTTGTTTATTTATTCTGATTTTAATTATTAACTTTTGGAATTATAATGTATTCTTTTGTTGTTCATTGATTATGTATAATATAGTACGTTGTAAAATAATCGACTGAACGCGCGGTTTCAATGTATCGATAATGCAATGTGAACGATACACTCTGAAATTCAATGGAAAATATTCGATTAAGACCATATAAACTCAGATATAATTCTATTGTCGAGAAAGCAACGCGCGAAAGAACGAAGAAAGACCGGAGTTCGATATCGGACGCGATTCCCGGATGCAACTTTTGTAAGCAATGTGTGCAATATCCATCTGTGCGAGCTAAATCATCTTCTTCCGTACCCTTCTGTTTTCCGCATCGCCGTTTTCTCGCTTTATCTCGCGGGATGTCAGACAGTGACATTGTTCTCGACGCTGTCATCGCCGCTTCCGCACGCGGAGCAAACGTCTCTAGCATCTCAGCTTCACGCCTCTCTTGCTGGTGCTTTCCTGACATTTTCCTTCGTTCCACGGCGGTCGCAGATCTCCAATTTTATCCCTTTCCGAGATGTTAAGCCGCGGTAGTTCCGATTCTGATCCACGCCCGCGACGAATAATGGCGGCTTTTGAATCATTTGCCTTTGCGGCGAGATATAGCGGCGAGATTATACACCTGCATTCGCGAGCGATGATATACTATCAGCTGAATTTTGTGAGTGCGCACGCGTGTGTCGTGTGTGTGTGTGTGTGTGTGTGTGTGTGTGTGTGTGTGTGTGTGTGTGTAACGTGCAATTATATGAATTGCAAATTCATCAGAAGTGCAACCTTTGCACATAGTGGAGAATATAATCTCACTATTTCGGTGTACGGTTAATTATTTTGCAGATACGTCCGAGTGAGCTCGTATAATTTTGATTACTTATAATGTGTAATTACTTTTTTATGAATTATACGCTTCTCTCTGATACTAAATAATCTTGCCTCAGTTATTTTGATATGCATTTTATCTTCTAATATCGACATAGTCAAAAGATAATTATAAATATATTTAATATTAAAAGAAGAGCGTTGAAGAATCGTTGTGAACAATAACCAATTTTAGAAAAAAATCCGCATAAAAAGGAAATGTGATGAGGCTGCGTATACTTTTGCATATCTTTTTTTTTTGGCCATACATACGCGAATGCGCTAGAGTGGATATTCATCGAGCCGTTCTCTCTATCGCAACCCCCATATAAAATTTAAATTTTGTGTAAAATATTTTACAATTTTTTATTTTTAGGATCGGATATAAAAAAAGAAAAATCGTAACAGTGCCGCATATCCATACATTGCTGTGCGAATTATTTGTATGCATGTATCCTACAATTCAATATCCATTGGTGTCTCACATTGCATTGTTTACACGCACACATTTGCTCCTATAATTTGTACGTATTATATATACATGTAGGAACCTCCAAAAAAATGTAATCCGCAATTATAATCGTACAAAATTTTCGCCTGCGGAATGGTAGCAACGAGGCGATGCATCAAAACTCCCAAATGTAGCACAATATATTCCGCGTTAGTCACCTGAACGATCCAAAGATGGATGGTTCGACCAGAAATATAAAGCCTCGAGATGTCAGATGCAGCCAGCAGAAGAGAATAGTCTTCATACGAATGCTGAGCATTCAATGAGGGATGATAACAATGCTCTGAAACCTGACATTGTGCTATCTTGGAGGAAAAGGTTTCTCCAGTTGTAAAATATATTTCCCACCCTTTATACACAATTTTCCTTATTATTTTTACAATATTCAAAATAACAATAGTTTCATTGATTTAATAACTTTTATAAAAATAATATACATGGGCATTGTGTTATTTTGAAAAATAAATAAAATGTTGTAAAAATGTTTTAAGCATTATTATTTTAAAAACATAAATAAATATTAAAAGAATATGTTGTTAAAATATACTAAACTTTTTGATTAAAATTTTTCCTTATAAAAACAAACATCTTTCCAAATTCTACTAAAAAATACTCGATTTATATTTGAGTCTTTCTGTATATGCAGGATTACTAACTTCAACAATCTCTGTCAGATTGCAGAAGCAGCATTAAAGCGATTCTAGTTAACACCTTATGCTGTGAGCCTACATCGCAATTTGCCAGATAGTGCACATAAATGCGCACGTGCGTTATCAGCCATATATTTGTGTTTATGGTTGGCGCCAAAATTATCGGATCTTAATTAGGAATCGTGATGGTATTCACATATCTCACAAACGTTCACGTAAACATTGATTCACAGATACATGAACATGTATAATCATTGATATCGCTTCAAGGATAACTGTTGAAACATAAACTGAAATTTACCGTTCCGGAAATATTTCGGAGAAAGGTGTGTGTGTGTGTGTGTGTGTGTGTGTGTGTGTGTGTGTGTGTGTGTGTGTGTGTTGTGTGTGGGGGGGGGGCGCACGCGCTGTGTGTCTTCTTACTTTTATTAATATCTGTGCAAATCTGTAAAAAATATTAGACTCCATCATATTATCAAAAAAGTATTTTTAAGAAATGCACATAATATAAAAAATAATATTCCTTTGTCATGAATTTTCAATAATATTACAAAAACTGTAAAAAATGTAGTAAAAATTATTTAAAAAAGAATAAATGCTGTAATATATTATACATTTTTATATACATTTTAATATTTTAAAAATGTAATATATATATATTATATA
>NW_017259187.1:590976-594555 GCF_001594045.1 Atta colombica
TAAATTTAATATATTTAAATATTTATTTAAACGTGTAATGTAAGACTTGTGTTTGATAATAAATCAAATTACAGAGAATTTTTGTTTTAGTAATAATTTTTAATACAAATAAATTGTAAATATAAAATTTTTAATAGAAAATATTTCTATTTATGGCAAAAGACCTCTGTATGAATAATTATATTTTACATTTGCACTTTCTCAACTCTTCTATAATATTTAATGAATGATATATTAGGTGTAGTAAAAAGGAATCCATTATTTTTGCATGAAAGTGAATGGAAAAATAATGGATTTCTCTTTACTACACCTAATATTATAAAACTTGCTTTTTGAATTTGTTGCTAGTATTTCAGCAAATTTAGCGAATTCAACGAATTAGCTAATTGCAAATAGGCCGTTTCCATTTTGTTGTATAAGAAAGGATTTAATATATCATAAATATGAGTTAAATAAAGATATTTATATAAGACTAGAAGCACAACACAAACAGATTCGTTAAAGAAATACAAGAGTGTTATATGCACTTGTGTTCTATATATGTAGTCATCCTCAGTTTCCTTAAATCCATAGCAGAAACTTTCTGCAACGTGAGATATATATACATCGCACAAAGCTTTAGATGCATTAAATATATAGACACGGTTGTACTACGGAGTTATACTCTGAAACACCGTAGAGCGCCAGCGAATTACTAACGCGACCGCAAATGTTAGCGATGAAATCCAGTGTGCTGCGCCATACACTCGACTATATCATAGATATAGATCCGCGTGAATCCAAAGAGAGATACGAGGGAAAGGGAGAACAGCCACGCGTTAGCCCGGATGTCCGGGCATAATTTTCTACTCACGAAAAATAATTAGAAGGGTTGCCCCGGAGAGCGCGTTGCAGCTATGGATGGCCTTTTCCGTCTGGGCCGACTGGAGCTTGATTACTCCTAGGAATACTTGAGAGCGAAACGGCAATTTAAATTAGTGGACGTACACGGCTGCCCACGCACACGCAATACATGAGTGCCCATGGAAACGGAGCCAACCCCTCTTTGCCGACCTGCTCGTTTTATCACTTCTCTGCGAGTAAGCCTTATTCCTTTCTCCTTGCCGCCGACTGAATGAACCTGCCGCTTTGAGCGGCTTGCGCGGAGTATGTAAACGCACAACAGCGAAAAAAAGGAATTAATTAATCCTGACCATTTGCCGCATTTTGCATAACCGGTGAGACCTGACGTGGTAACGCTCGCGGCTCGCGTACCACGTTTTCGGCGCGCTCGTCCAACACTAATTTACGGCGCCGTTTCGTGGTGGAGGAAAATAATAACCACAGGTTCAATGCCCGCCGAATTATTTCCCGGCGCGCGTAATGATACTGCATATGCAGATATCGCGTTGCGGGGTAAAAGCAATTTTCTTAGGACGAAATGAAAAACATTTGTTCCTTCATTGACTTACGTATACATTTGGAGCTCTCACAAATCCAATCAAAATACAAGAAAAAAAACTTGCCCAATTTTTTGTGTCTTAAGAAAATCACGTGATTTTAATTAATAGAGAATTTTTCTCATGATCTTAATTATGAAAATAAGATTCGATTAATTACAACCCTGTACTCACTATGTGTGGAATTGTACAGTACATAGTACAATATATGTAAATTATATTATGAATTATATATAAAAATTTTAATTTAAAAAATAATAAATTTAAAAAAATAAAATTTAATTTTGTTAAATAAAGTTTCATTTCGACTCGTTTCTATTTTTAATGTCTTAACACTCACCACATTTCTATCGGCCCTAATATTTTTATTATTCTTGATAGTTTTAATATTTCTAACAGTTCTAGTATTTTTACAGATTTTAATAGTCGTTGCATTTTTATTAATTCTTGTAACCTTTTTCATTTATTCTGAAAAAATTTAAAATTTAAAATTTAAATTCATTCCGAATTTCTATTTTATTCTTTAAATTTTGATCTATTTATACCCGTATCATTATCAAGTGTATCGATTGTAACGCAGTTACGATCAAGTGTTACGCAAACCAAACAATTTGCTGACTAATCCAGCGGGATTCCTAACCCGCAACCTACGAAAAGTCTTACTTGCTAGTTAATCCAACGAGATCCTTAACCTGCGACCTACGAAAGACCTTATTTGTTAGCTAATCCAGCAAAATTGCTAATCCGCGATCATCCAAGAATTGGAGGAAATCTTAACCGCCATTTATTTTACAAACGCATCGATAGCATCTTCTGTTTCCAATTACGTGTCATTGCATGGAGATTTGTAAGAAAAGAATATATTTTATCAGGAATATCTTTTATATATTCTAACAGTTTTGTCAATAGTGTTCACTATCTTGATACATTTCACAATCGAGTCATCTGGTCATATTGGACTTACTTTTTGTCCTGACTATTCTGGCTACATTTCAATTAAATTGAAGAAGGAGGGAAACTTCTTCTATTGTCAGTTGATTACCAGCGTAAAACAAATTAGCGTAAAACTTTTACGTTTATTTACAAGATAACATGAACTGTTACGATCGATTGTTAAAGTGCGCATCATTCAAATCATAAAAGATAAACAATGTTTATTAAAATAATAATTAAATATCATTATTCATTTATATTTTCATATGATTTATTTGCATATATTATTCGCGTAATTTATTTGCGTAATTTTTTAATCCAAATTTTATTATATATAAGAACTAAAAAAATTTTTTTAATCATATATAAAAACTAATATATAAATTTGATTCTGAAAGTCAGTTTCAGAAGTTCAAGATTAAACAGCATCATAT
Organism: Atta colombica; assembly: GCF_001594045.1. Classification (NCBI taxonomy): domain Eukaryota; kingdom Metazoa; phylum Arthropoda; class Insecta; order Hymenoptera; family Formicidae; genus Atta; species Atta colombica. The sequence continues at coordinate 593,783 of NW_017259187.1, forward strand.
GAAATTATAAACCAAGACGAAGTTATATGTATACGAGTTTAACAAACAATAAACAAATTTTATTAATTTGAGCTAAAAGAATTCGTATTTATCCATTCTATAGTTAAGCTCGTTTTTCAATTATAATTTCATATTTGCTACGCGATATTCACAATGACATAAGATCTGAAAGAAATAATTTTCGGCACAATCAGAATTACGCGTATCTTACATAACAAATTATGCCTGTTACATAAAATTTTCACGTTTTTTATATATTTTACATACTATATATATATTTCTTATGAAATTTTATACTGATACGCGCAAATCTCTTTTTGCATTACATGTATGCATATGTATTACATGTATCACCTATTATCTCAAAATTATTTCATACGTAATACATTAGGAATATACATTTCAAATTAAATATTTGAATACAACATGTAAAACCAATAAATCTCTAAAATAATATATATAATTCTTCTCTGTGTAATAAGATACTATGAAACATTTGATCTCGTGTCATTTTGTTTTGCTTTTAATTAATATATAAAGTTGATCAATTTAGATATAAAAAATTAATGGCGTTAACATGGCGCTGCAATGTAAAAATAAGTGCAATTAATAATCATTAGTGCACATTTTATTAGATATTAAATATATATCCGATAACTAAATATGATTTAAGATCTCAAATAAAATTATTTAACTGGTAGTTAAATAAGATTTTCTTGACTTCCTAACTGTTCCTAAGGTATCCTTTTGTTTTTATTATATATATATATATA